>NC_137333.1:0-226467 GCF_965287045.1 Carcharhinus amblyrhynchos | reverse complement strand
AGGGGTACAGTGTGGGGGTACAGGGGGTGTTTAGGGGTACAGGGGGTGTTTAGGGGTACAGTGTGGGGGTACGGGGGGTGTTTAGGGGTACAGGGGGTGTTTAGGGGTACAGTGGGTGTTTAGGGGTACAGGGGGTGTTTAGGGGTACAGTGGGTGTCTAGGGGTACAGGGGGTGTTTAGGGGTACGGGGGGTGTTTAGGGGGTACAGTGTGGGGTACAGGGGGTGTTTAGGGGTACAGGGGGTGTTTAGGGGGTACAGTGTGGGGGTACAGGGGTGTTTAGGGGTACAGGGGGTGTTTAGGGGGTACAGTGTGGGGGTACAGGGGGTGTTTATGGGTACAGTGTGGGGGTACAGGGGGTGTTTAGGGGTACAGGGGGTGTTTAGGGGTACAGGGGGTGTTTAGGGAGTACAGGGGGTGTTTAGGGGGTACAGTGTGGGGGTACAGGGGGTGTTTCGGGGGTACAGGGGGTGTTTAGGGGTACAGGGGGTGTTTAGGGGGTACAGTGTGGGGTACAGGGGGTGTTTAGGGGTACAGTGTGGGGGTACAGGGGGTGTTTAGGGGGTTCAGGGGGTGTTTAGGGGGTACAGGGGTGTTTAGGGGTACAGGGGTGTTTAGGGGTACAGGGGGTGTTTAGGGGTACAGGGGTGTTTAGGGGTACAGGGATGTTTAGGGGTACAGGGGGTGTTTAGGGGTACGGGGGGTGTTTAGGGGTACAGGGGTGTTTAGGGGTACAGTGTGGGGTACAGGGGGTGTTTAGGGGTACAGTGTGGGGTACAGGGGGTGTTTAGGGGGTACAGTGTGGGGGTACAGGGGGTGTTTAGGGGGTACAGTGTGGGGGTACAGGGGGTGTTTAGGGGTACAGGGGGTGTTTAGGGGTACGGGGGGTGTTTAGGGGTACAGGGGGTGTTTAGGGGTACAGGGGGTGCTGCTCTGTCTCTCTGTCTCCCGGTGCCGGCGGCACTAGAGGGCGGCAGGAGCGGCCTCGGCCTCACTCTGCGCGGCGGCAGCGGGCGGGAGGCTGCGAAGCGCCATCGAGCCGGAGACACAAAGAGAGGCGGCGGCTCGGCCCGGACTCGCCCCGCTCCGCCATGCCGGCCTCCCCGGCTCCCCGCGCACACTGAGCGGCTCTGCCCCGGGCCGGGGGCCCAGGCTCGGATCGGCGGCCTCTGGGTGCTTCCGGGGCCGGGATGAGCTCCGCCGAGCAGACGGTGACCTGGCTGATCAGCCTGGGGGTGCTGGACTCCCCCAAGAAGAGCGTGTCCGACCCCGAGGCCTTCCTGCTCAGCTCGCTGCGGGACGGCCTGGTGCTGTGCCGCCTCCTGGAGCGCCTGCTGCCCGGATCCATCGACAGGGTGAGTGCGGGCCCGGGGCTGCAGCACCCCCCCCACCCCCACACACCCCCACACAACACCCCCCACCCCCACCTCACACAGCACCCCCACACCCCCACACACCCCCACACAACACCCCCCCCACCCCCACCTCCACACAACACCCCCACCCTCACCCCCAACCCCCACACAACACCCCCCCACCCCCCCACACCCCACACACCCCCACCCCCACACAACACCCCCACACACCCCCACCCCCACACAACACCCCCCCACCCCCACCTCCACACAACACCCCCACACCCCCCCACACACCCCCACACAACACCCCCCCACCCACACAACTCCCCCACCCCCACCCCACAACCCCCCACCCCCACCCCACAACCCCCCCCGCCCCCACACAACACCCCCCCACCCGCCCCCACACAACTCCCCCCCACCCCACAACCCCCCCCACCCACCCCCACACAACTCCCCCACAACACCCCCCCACCCACCCCCACACAACACCCCCACCCCCACACAACACCCCACTCACCCCCCCACTCACCCCCCCATCTCCCCCTCACCCCCTCACCCCCTCCTCACCCCCATCTCCCCCTCACCCCCCCAACCCCCCGCACCTCCCACATCCCACACCTCCCACTCCACACCCCCCCAACCCCCCCACCCCCAGTCACCCCCCCAAAAAAACATAACCCCCAATTCCCTTCACCCCTCACCCTCCCTGCCCCCAAACCCTCACCCCCTCACTCCCAATCCCCTCCCTACCCCCTCATCCATCCCCATGGATTTCACCCCATCCTAATCCCCCATCCCCAACCCTCCATCACCCATCCCCAACCCTCCATCACCCTCACCCCTCCGTCGCCCTCACCCCTCGCCCAACACCCCCCCCCCCACTCTAAAATTTATTGGATGAAGTGTAATGTGGACAAATGTGAAACAACGTTGGCAGGAAGAATAGAAACACAGCAGCTGATCTAAATGGAGATTATAGAGCTCTGATGTACAGAGGGATCTGGGTGTACAGAGCTTTGATTTACAGAGGGATATCTGATGAATAGAGGGACCTGGCCTTACAGAGGGATCTGGGTGTACAGAGGTCCAATGAATAGAGGGATCTGGATGTACAGAGCTCTGATGTACAGAGGGATCTGGGTGTACAGAGCTTTGATTTACAGAGGGATATGGGTGTACAAAGCTCTGATGAATAGAGGGACCTGGCCTTACAGAGGGATCTGGGTGTACAGAGGTCCGATGAATAGAGGGATCTGGGTGTTTAGAGCTCTGATGTATGGAGGGATATGGGTATGCAGAACTCTGATGTACAGAGGGATCGGGGTGTACGGAGCTCTGATGTACAGAGGGACCTGGGTGTCGTGGTAGATGAGTCAGGAAAGATTAGTATGCCGGTACAGCAAATGATTTGGAACATTAATTGCATATTTATTGTGAGGGGAATGGAATATAAAAGTTGGGATGTTTTGCTACATTAGTGCAGGGCATTGGTAACATCACATCTTGAGAACAGTGTACAGTTTCAGTCCCCTTCAAGAAGCGATAAAGCAAATTTGAGCAGGTTCACTTGGAAACTGAAGAGCAAATATGTAAGGCAATTACAGATAGCTCCAAGAAAAATAGGGTGGTAATAGACAGAGATTTTAATTTTCCCAACATTGACTGGGGCAGCCATAGTATTAGAGGTTGGAAGGAGAGAAATTTGTTTGTACTCAGGAGGAATTTCTCATTCAGTATGTGGATGGCCCGACTAGAGAGGGGGCAAAACTTGACCTCCCCTTGGGAAATGAGGAAGGGCAGATGACAGAAGTGTTAGTGAGGGATCACTCTGGGACCAGTGACCATAATTCTATTAGTTTGAAGATAGCAATGGAGAATGATAGGTCTGTCCCAAAGCTTAAAATTCTAAATTGAGGCAAGGCCAATTTTGATGGTATCAGGCAGGAACTTTCAAAGGTTAATTGGGGGAGTCTGTGGGAAGGCAAAGGGACGTCTGGTAAGTGGCACGCTTTCAGAAGTGTGTTAACCAGGGTTCAGGGTAGGCACGTTCCTGTTAGAGTGAAGGACGGCAGAAGTCGGGAACCCTGGATGACTCAGGATATAGAGGCCCTGGTCAAGAGAAAGAAAGAGGCACATGACATGCATAGGCAGCTGGGATCAAGTGAATCTTTTGAAGAGTATAGCGGGTGTAGGAGTAGAGATAAGAGAGAAATCAGGAGGGCAAAAAGGGGATACAAAATTGTTTTGGCAGATAAGCAAAGGAGAATCCAAAGAGCTTCTACAAATACATAAAGGGCAAAAGAGTAACAACGGAGAGAGTAGGGCCTGTTAAGGATCAACAAGGTCATCTATGTGCAATCCACAAGAGATGGATGAGATCCTAAATGAGCATTTCTTAACAGTATTTACTGTTGAGAAAAACATGGATGTTAGGGAACTTGGAGAAATAAATAGTGATGTCTTGAGAAATGATGTCTTGAGAAGTCTTAAAGCACATCAAGGTAGATAAATCCCTGGGACCTGATGAAGTGTATCCCAGGATGTTGTGGGAGGCTAGGGAGGGAATTGCGGGTCCCCTAGCAGAGATATTTCAATCAATAGTCACGGGTGAGGTGCCTGAAGATTGGAGAGTGGCAAATGTTGTGCCTTTGTTTAAAAAGGGCTGCAGGGAAAAGCCTGAAAACTACAGGCCAGTGAGTCCCACATCTGAGGTGGGTAAATTGTTGGAAGTATTTTGAGAGGCAGGATCTACAGGCATTTAGAGACGCAAGGACCGATTAGGGACAGGCAGCGTGGCTTCGTGAGTGGAAAATCATGTCTCACAAATTTAATTGAGCTTTTTGAAGGGGTAACCAAGATGGTAGATGAGGGCAGTGCAGTTGAAGTTGTCTACATGGACTTTAACAAGGCCTTTGACAAGGTACCGTATGGTAGGTTGTTGCATAAGGTTAAATCTCACAGGATCAAGGGTGAGGTATCTAAATGGATACAAAATTGGCTTCTTGACAAAAGCCAGAGGGTGATTGTAGAAAGTTATTTTTCAAACTAAAGGCCTGTGACCAGCGGTGTGCCTCAGGGATTGGTGCTGGGTCCACTGTTATTTGTCATTTATATTAATGATTTGGATGAGAATGTAGGGGGCATGGTTAGTAAGTTTGCAAGATTGGTGGCGTAGTGTACAGTGAAAAAAGTTATTTCCCATTGCAATAAGATCTTGATCAATTGGGCCAGTGGGCTGCCGAATGGCAGATGGAGTTTAATTTAAGCAAATGCAAGATGTGCATTTTCGTAGGCTGAACCAGGACAGGATTTACTCAGTTAATGGTAGGGCGTTGGGGAGATTTACAAAACAAAGTGACATAGAGGTACGTGTTCATAGCTCTTTGAAAATGGAGTCACAGGTGGACAGTGGTGAAGAAGGCAGTCAGCATGCTTGATTTCATCAGTCAGAATACTGAATATAGGAGCTGGGATGTCTTGTTGAAGTTGTACAAGACATTGGTAAGGCCACACTTGGAATACTGTGTACAGTTTTGGTCACCCTATTATGGAAAGGATATTATTAAACTAGAAAGAGTGCAGAAAAGATCTACTAGGATGTTACTGGGACTTGATGGATTGAGTTATAAGGAGAGGCTGGATAGACTGGGACTTTTTTCTCTGGAGCATAGGAGGCTGAGGGGTGGTCTTATAGAGATCTATAAAATAATGAGGAGCATAGACAAAGTAGATAGTCAGTATCTTTTTCTAAAAGTTGGTGAGTCTAAAACTAGAGGACATAGGTTTAAGGGGCATTTTGGCATGGCCAATTAACCTAACCTGCACATCTTTGGACTATGGGAGGAAACTGGAGCACCTGGAGGAATCCCAAGCAGACACGGAGAGAACATGCAAACTCCACACAGACAGAGACCCAAGCCGGGAATTGAACCTGCGTCCCTGGTACTGTGAGGCAGCAGAGCTAACCACTGTGCCACCATGCCACCCAAATTTAATTTCAAATTTTTTCATGAATTGAATTTATATTCCACTAGCTGATCTCATTGACCCCCTGTCCTTGGAGTATTAACCTGGACTTCTGGATCACTAACTCAGTGACATTACCCCAACACAATCATCTTCCCTTAACTCTGTTTCTCTTGTTTCTCTCTCCTATTCTGCTCAGTGAGGGTATTGAGAGAAATAAATAAGACGGGTACATGGAGTGAGGATCACAACAGCCATGTTTTAATTTAATTCTTTATTTTTTACTGATTGAGTTGAAGGGCTGAATGGCCTCCTGTCCCTATGTAGTTGACTGAAAACAATCCATAACACCTGAAACTACATTTTGCAAGAGAACAAGTACGTAATGCTTCACAGGTATTTTTAATAACTGGATTTTGCTGGGCTAACAGATGAAATGTGTTGGGATTTCTGACTCCCTGAGTTGGCCAGCTATATGATTAGAGAGCTTGTAGTTCCTTTCACGAATGATCTTGAAAGGATGGGCAAAGGATTGATGCTCAGTAAAGATTAAACTCTTTCAGCAGAGTGAACTGGCAGGAAAAACGCTCGCTTCACGATAAATGATATTTAATCTCCTCATTCTGCTAATCTGCCCTTTTAGCACCACTTTTAAAAATTGCAGATGGCAATCTCTTCACTGGCCTGTTGTGAGTTACTAGAAGGAAAAAGAAAGGCTTGTGCTGTATTACTGTAAAGTCTTTCACAACCTCAGGCCATTCAAAGACCTCCACAAACAGTGAATCATAGAATTCCTACAGTGCAGAAGAAGTCATTCACCCCATTGAGTCTGCACCGCCTCTCTGACAGAGTACTCCACTCTGACCGCCTCCCCCGCCCAGGCTGTCTCATCCACATAACCCCACCCATTTCGCATGGCTAATCCACCTAACCTACACATCCTGGGATACTCAGGGGCAAAATCAGTGTGGCCATTCCACCTAACCTGCACATGTTTGGACATTAAGGGACAATTTATCATGGCCAATCCACCTAAGCTTTGGAGTGTGGGAGGAAACCCATGCAGACACTGGGAGAATGTGCAGAGTTTGTGTGATCACCCAAGTCCAGAATTGAACCCGGTTCTTTGGTGCTGTGAGACAGCAGTACTAACCACCGTGCCACTGAGGTGTGGCTACTTTTGTAATGTAGTAAACACAACAGCCAGTTTATACACAGCAAGCTCCCACAGACAGGTTCTTTCAATGCTGATGTTGATTGAATAGGACACCACTGAAGGGAGATCAACTGCCCCCTCTACTTCAAAATGGTGCCATGGAATCTTTTAATTCTTTCTTAGAGGGTTGGCAGGGCCTCAGTTTAATGTCTCCTGATGAAAGATAGCTCCTCTGACAGTGCAGCACTCTGTCAATAACTGTCCTGGTTGTGCCAGCAGACTATGGGGTTCAAATCACTGGAGTGGGCCTTGAATCCACAGATCTCTGACTTCGAGGCCCCACTGAGTTACAACTGATGCCTCAACTAGAACTGCGAGAGAATTGCCCAAGAGGGGAGGCAAGAGGATTCAGCATCAAACTTTGGATGTTGGTTTACCTGCTCAGGTCTTTCAAATTAGTAACCACAACAATTCCATTTGCTCTATAGAAATGTATGCTTTAAAAATCAGTTGCATCAAACAACGATAAACTCAAATTAATTTCACTTGAGTCATAATCTTCTGACTCGTGTGTGAGTGCTCTGCTGAGCCAATTCCAGTCTTGGGTCACTGTCTGCGTGGAGTTTTCACCTTCTATCCATGTTTATGTGGATTTCCTCCAGGTGCTCTGGTTTCCTCCCACAGTGCAGGTTAGGTGGATTAGCTATATTGAATTGTCCCTTAGTGTCCCAAGATATAAGTTAGGGGATTAGCAGGGTAAATAAATGGGGTTAGGGAATGGGGCCTGGGTGGGATGCTCTGTCAATGAGTTGATGCAGACTTGATGGGCTGAATGGCCTCATTCTACACTGTAGGGATTCTGATTCTATGAAATAATGGGGGTGTTACAGGGTAAGCCTGGGTGAGAGTTAGTGTAGACTTAATTGGCCTCCCTCTGCATTATAGTGATTCTGTATCTGTTTCTGTGGATAGGTCTCTGTTTCTGGGTTTGCATGCACCCGTTCTTGTCAGGTAATTGTGAGCTGAATAAAAGCATTGGGTTAAATATTTAATTTTATTTTTGTGCAGACCATGATTTGATGGGTGTAGTTACTGGGGATGGAGATCAGTTCCCTGGTTTGTCATTAGTAATTTTCCAGTTGTTCGCTTGAACGTGTCAATCGTGAATTGTTTGCATTAAATTTCACAGTGCGCAAAGCTCGGTGTGCTAACTTGTAGAACAATATTTTGACAAATTGTTTGAAGTGCCGCTGTGGCCACTGGTGGTTACAGCTCAGGTAATAGTTAATATTTTCCACACAAATGCCTTGGTAATAAACCAAGGTTCCAGTGAGTTAGTTTATTACCTTCACTGAGAGAAGAAAGTGAAAGTTCCCATGTGCAATGTAGCACGGCTGTAGTAAAATTAAGGTGAGGTAAATCCCAAATTGGTGACCCCAAAACCTAGAATTTAAAAGCTTGAAGATTATGTGAAGGAAGTGAGGAGCTTTTGAAGAGTGGGACTAGAGGAAGAGAATGTGAACTGAGTGTTCATAGGGGATGCAAGAAACAAGAGATTTTTTGGAACTGAAGGGAAGTGAGAGTAGAAAGCTCAGTACTGATGGATATAATTGTTGTGACGGAGCTTTACAGTCCCTTTTCCTTGGACACTTTTCAGAAAGGCAAGAGATCAAAAGTCAGAAACGGAATCAAGATTCAAGACTAGAGCAGACTTGAGAGTTATGGAGATGCAAAAATAGTTGAAAAATTAAGTATTTGGTACAAAGAAGGAGCTAAATTTCCAGAAAGCAATTTTACCAGTGGAGGGAGATTGGGGTTCTATTTGTCATGGAGCAGTCATCCAATCAAAGGGTTAATGCCCTGTAGCTAGTATATCATATTTGACTATTATCAATCCAGGTGAAGCTAATGGTTTATCTATTAATCAGAATGCAATGAATAAAAGTCTGTTGTTGGTCTTTGATCTCAATACTTGTCTCTTTAAACTAAGTAGTAGAGGGGGAGGGGTCAGCTTCATGGAAAATTAAAAATTAGAGAAGGTAAGATTGTAGGTTAGTGATGAGGTAGATTGTTACCAGAAAAAGAATTAGAATGTGTGCATGTCTTTTGGAACAATATCTTTTGAGTTGTACAAGAGTAGGGAAATTTGGTAAGGGAACAAGCTTAAAGGCTTTGTGTCTGAATGCACAAAGCATTTGGAACAAAATGAATGAGTTAACAGTGCATATAGAGACGAAGGCGTATGATTTGATGGCGATTACTGAGACATGGTTACAAGGAGACTCGATCTGAGAATTGAATATCCAAGGGGGCTGAATATTCCAGGAGGATAGAGAGAAAGGAGAAGGTGGTAGTGTATCTTTACGAATGAAGGAAGGCATCAGTTCTGTAGTGAGAAATGATATAAGCACGGGAGATCAAGATGTTAGAATCAGTCTGGATAGAAATAAGAAACAGCAAGGAAAAGAAATCCCTGTGCGGAGTAATCTATAGTTCCCCAAACAGTAGTTCTGCAGGTTCATGACTGATCCATCAGAATATCACTCCTCATCCAATTAATGATGTAAGAAAGCCCTGAATTACAAGAGGGTTTCAGTGTAACGGGCTACTACGCTGGAGGATTGAAATTTAAACCCGTATTTAACTGACAGATTCTAAGTTTGCATGTCACTCATCATCTCATTTTGAGTTTTGATGAAGGACACATTCCTAAAACATGAATATTCTCTTAAAAGATAGAGACTGACCTCCTTGCTTCCAGTGAATTGTGATATCCACTCCATGGTCTTGTCTATCCCTACCTCTGTAACCTCCCCTAGCCTGTCAGCCCTCTGGGATCTCTACATTCCTCCAGTTCTGGCCTCTTCTGTCTTTCTGATTGTCATCAGTCTCCCACTGGTGAGCGTACCTTCAGGTGTCTGGGGTTTAAGCTCTACTCCTCATGACCCTCACATCTCAAATCGTTTCTTTATGTGACCTGGTGTCAGTATTTGTTCAACCATTCCCAAACCAGAGCTTTGGGATGTTTTATTATAGTCAAGGTGCTATATAAATGTAGATTGTTGCTCCACGTATTTTAAACTTTGTATTTCCAAAGCTTTTGTTGAAAGTGGGAATTGTCCCTTTCCTGAGCCTGTCGTCTTAATTCTTTGTACCAGATACCTGCTGGGTCTGCTTTGTCACAGATTTGAATTGTTGCCTTGGTTTGCAGGGGCCTGTGATGTTCAGCTAACATCGGGCACTCACATTCTGTGCTTTAATTCTATCTACGTGTTCATCTTGCAGATACATCAGGAGCCCAAGACAGAAGCAGAATGTTTGAGCAACATTAAAGAGTTTTTGAAAGGCTGTGGTGTGCTTCGTGTGGAGGTGAGTGTGTGAAGTGTTTATTATGTGCCAAACTGGTAAAGGAGAAACCTGTTTACTTTCTGAGCACACAAGAGATAGAGTCAAGAAGTAGTAGAGGTGGCTACAATTACAACATTTAAAATACAGTTGGACAGGTACATGGATTGGAAAGATTTGGAAGAAAATGGGTCTGGTTTGGTTTTGGAAATCTGGTCGGCGTGGGTGAGTTGGGCCGAAGGGCCTGTTTCTGTGCAGTATATCTCTCTGACTCTCACTGTGAGCAGGTGAGCGGGGGGGTGGTGAATTTGGGGAGGGTATAGCGCAGGAGCAGAGGAGAGAGGGCGGGGGGGGAGTAAGGTGGAACTTCTACATCCATCCATATAGCCACTTTGTTCCTTGAGTTTTTCACCCTAATGGCTCTGTCTCAGATTTTGCTTGATAAGTTCCTGAAGATCTTGGGGTGTTTTATTTTGCTGAAGGTGCCATATAAACACAAGTTGTTTATGTATTCATGGTTATATTTTTTTTCTGATGCAGGTTAAACTTGACTGTGTGAGACGAGCTGAAAGGTTTATATTGTCTGTCATTTTGTGGGTGAATGTGACAAGTGGTGTTCCTCAGGGATCAGTGCTGGGACCTTTGCTGTTTGTAACATGTATAAATGATTTTGAGGAAAATGTAACTGGATTGATTAGTAAGTTTGCGGATGACACAAAGGCTGGTGGATTTGCGGATAGCGATGAGGAACACCAGAGGATACAGCAGGATATAGATCAGTTGGAGATTTGGGTGGATAGATGGCAGATAGAGTTTAATCTGGACAAATGTGAGGTAATGCATTTTGGAAGGTCTAATACAGATAGGAAATATACAGTAAATGGTAGAACCCTTAAGAGTATTGATAGGCAAAGGAATCTGAGTGTACAGGTACACAGGTCACTGAAAGTGGCAATGCAGGTGGAGAAGGTAGTCAAGAAGGCATACGGCATGCTTGCCTTCATCGGCCAGGGTATTGGGTTTAAAAATTGGCAAGTCATGTTGCAGCTTTATAGAACCTTAGTTAGGCCGCACTTGGAATATAGTGTTCAATTCTGGTCACCACACCACCAGAAGGATGTGGAGACTTTGGAGAGGGGACAGAAAAGATTTACCAGGATGTTGCCTGGTATGGAGAGCATTAGTTATGAAGGCAGGTTGGAAAAACTTGGTTTGTTCTCACTGGAGTGATGGAGGTTGAGGTGTGACCTGTCTATAAGATTATGAGAGGCATGGACAGAGTGGATAGTCAGAAGCTTTTTCCCAGGGTGGAAGAGTCAATGATTAGGGGACACAGGTTTGAGGTACGAGGGGCAAGGTTTAAAAGAGATGTACGAGGCAGAGAATAGTGGGTGCCTGGAATTCGTTGCCGGGGGAGGTAGTGGAAGTGGATACGGTAGTGAATTTTCAGGGTGTCTTGACATTCATGAAAAGGATGGGAATAGAAAGATATGGTCTCCGGAAGGGTAGGGGGTTTTAGTTAAGTCGGGCAGCATGGTTGGTGCAGGCTGGAGGGCCAAAGGGCCTGTTCCTGTGATATTATTTTCTTTGTTCTTTGAATGTCACTAAATGACATAAAGTTTGCACCACTTGGAGTTTGCACATTCTCCTCATGTCTGCGTGGGTTTCCTCCAGGTGCTCCAGTTTCCTCCCACAGTCCAAAGATGTGCAGTTAGTTGATTGACCATGCTAAATTGCCCCTTAGTTCAGGGGAACCAGCAGGGTAAATACTTGGGGTTTCAGGGATAGGAGCTGGGTGGGATTGTGGTCGGTGCAGACTCGATGGGTGAATGGCCTCCTGCTGCACTGTAGGGTTTCTATGATAAATCACAGCATTCCCAGTCCTCCAATACAACACCTCTGATTTCACAGACTTTGAAATGTAACTGTTATTTTTAAGGAAACAGACCGCCTTCAAAACACTTTTGTTCAATTATTCTGATATGTTATTTGTAATGTGAGTGGGCATGTGTACTCTGAAACAACAATCACTCACATTTAACATAGAGACACCTCAAGCTGCTTTACACAGAAGTAATTGGACCAGAATAGGCAGCAAACAAAACAAGGACATTTCAAGAGGAGATTTCCAATACTTTGAATTAGTAAGTTTATTCATTAGTCTCAAGTAGGCTTACATTAACACTGCAATGAAGTTACTGTGAAAATCTCCTGGTAGCCACACCCTGGTGCCTTATTGGGTACAATGAGGGAGAATTTAGCATGGCTAATGCACCTAACCAGCACACTTTTTGGACTGTGGGAGGAAACCGGATCACCCGCAGGAAACCCACGCAGATGGGGAGAACATGCAGACTCCGCACAGTCACCCAAGTGGGAATTGAACCTGGGTCTCTGGTGCTGTGAGACAACAGTGCTAACCACTGTGCCACTGTGCTGCCCTCTCAAATTACCTTAAAGGAGGAACAGTAGAGAACTTTTGTGAGAGATCTAGGCTGCTGACTTATTTGAATTGTTTTGACAATGCGGAGATAATGAAGAAGTTGTACATCATTTAATGGTTAGATGGTTATTTAATATTTAGCTTCCCAGTTGAGTTGTGCCAGTTACTTTTATTGGTCAATCATTTACAATTAGATTGTTGTGCTGAATCATTGGAATAAACACTTTTTTTGTTGAGATTGTGAAAGGAAAGGATCTTCTGATGATTGATGAAAGGCTGTCTTAGATTCAACGATGAGCATCCACAACCTTCTCAGACAGAGAATTTCAAATATACACAATCTTTTCAGTGAAGAGATTTCTTCTCATCTCAGTCCTAAATAATTGGCTCCTTATCCTGAGACTGTGCCCCCATGTTCTAGATTCCCCAACCAGCAGAAACTACCTCTGTAACTACTCTTTGAAGCCCTTTAAGAATCCTGAGTGGTTCAGTGAGATCACCTCTCATTGTTCTCACCTTTAGAGAATATTCAGCCACTTTGCTCAGTCTCTCCTCATAGGACAGCCCTCTTATCCCAGAGACCTAATTGGAGAACCTTTACTGTACTGCCTCAAATGCAAGTATATCCTTCCTTAAATATGGAGACCAAAACTGCATACGATATTCGTAATTGTGGCAAGATTATCAGATTGTCCTGCTTCCTCTTCAGTCGATTGATATGGGTTTGGTGGAGTGTGATTTAATGTCACACTGCATGCAGGTGTAGCAGGCGGTAAAGAAGACAAATGGTATGTTGGCCTTCATTGTGAGAGGTTTTGAGTACAGGAGCAGGGATGTGTTGTTGCAATTGTACAGGGCCTTGGTGAGGCCACATCGAGGATATTGTGTGCAGTTTTGGTGTCCATTTCTGAGGAAGGGTGTTTTTGCTCTCGAGGGAGTGCAGTGAAGGTTTACCAGGCTGATTCCGGGGATGGCGGGACTGATGTATGAGGAGAGATTGACTAGGTTAGGACTGTTTTCACTGGAGCTCAGATGAATGGAGGTGGGTGGCAGGGGGGTGGGTGGAGGGAGCTGCATGGGCACCTCACAGAGACTTACAAAATTCTAACAGGACTAGAGGGTAGATGCAGGGAGGATGTTCCCGATGGTGGGGGGAATCCAGAACCAGGGATCACAGTCTGAGGATTCAGGATAGACTCTTTAGGACGGAGGTGAGGAGACATTTCTTCATCCAAAGAGTGTGAGCCTGTGGAATTCATTACCACAGAAAGTAGTTAATGCCAAAACATTGAATGTATTCAAGAGGCGGCTGGATATAGCACTTGGGGCGAATGGGATCAAAGGTTATGGAGAAAAAGCAGGATTAGGCTATTGAGTTGGATGATCAGCCGTGATTGTGCTAAATAGCAGAGCAGGCTCAAAGGGCCAAATGGCCTCCTCCTGCTCCTAGCTTCTTTGTTTCTATGTTTAACGTAGATTGGTTTAGACAGTGATGTGTAAAGTCACAGCTTTATCTAGCAAACTATCAGAATTTTACTCCGCTACTTATTGTTAATGATGGAGTTGTGCTGCAATAGAGTGCATGCTTTCAAGTTGCTTTTCAAGAACAGTTGTCCTTTATTGGGCAAGTATTGGAACTACAATCCAAGAGTATATAAAAAGGTCTTCATTACTGCATGTTGGGGGTGAATGCGAAGAGTCTGTGTCTTTATTCTGCAAATTTGGCAATCTGTTTTAAGATGCAAGCTGGCTTCAGACTCATTCTTTCCTCAACATACGGGTATTCGATTTCACATTCATTCTCAGTGTCTTTCATATCTCCCCATTTAACAACTGATTGTTGTTATTCAGCGAATGTTTGTTTCTGGAATTCTCGTTGACACACAGGATCCAGGCAGTCACCTGTCCTAAAATCCCTGTCCCAGACACCTTCCATGGCAGGCTGGGCCTACACCGCCTCCTAATCACTGCTGACCACACCCATTCACCCACGCACTCCTTATTTCTTGGACAGAATAATCTTTTAGAAACATCCAAGGCACAACTATTAGTCCTAGTGTGTAAAACTCTATCTTATTTGCCTTTGTGAGAGTCAGGAATTCCCTTAAACCTCTCTGGTTCTGGCTATACCTTGCTCTTTAACCACGCTTAGAATCACTCTTTCTGGTCTCACCTGCTTTGGCTCAGTGTCAGTTATGGCCTGATGATGCTCCTGTGAAATACTTTGGCACACTTTCCTACTTAAAGGTGAAATATAAATTTGAGTAGCTGTTTATCCAATTGAATTTTTCCTGGGCTGAAGTTACTTTCACAGTGTAAAATGTATCCTGCACATTGGTGCTATCAACTGAGGAAATTTCTCAGTTAAATGTGCTTAGTGATCAGCTGACTAACCTGTCATTGATCTGTCGCGAATGAGAACAAAGATCCTTTTATTCAGAAGTATTTGTTTATGAAAGATTGACACATTTAAATATCCAGAGGTAAATTTTCATTGCAACAAAGACCATGAAAAGCTGAGTAAAAGTAGCTTCCACTGCTTCTGTGCTTTGGTTGGCTCAGTTATACTACGATCATACAAACCAGGAGCAGGTGTAGGCCATTCTGTCACTCAGTATGGTTATGGCTGAACTGATTGGAATTGATAAACACAGTATCCAAAATGGCAGCAGTACAGAGCTATGACAACTTTAGGAACAGGGGCCATTCAGCTCCTTAAGCTTGCTCTGTCATTCAATTAGATTGGACTTCAACTCCACTTACCTATCTGTTCTCCATGTACCCTTGGTCCGCTTACTCAACAATATATCAATCTCAACCTTGAAAGCTCCAATGCTTCCCAGCATGTTCAGGAAACAGTTCCAGATTTCCACTCCCTTTGTGTGAGGAAGTACTTCCTAATATCACCCTTGAATGGCCTGGTTCTAATTTAAAGCTTCTGCCCCCTTGTTCTGGTCACCTTCTTTAAGGAGGGATCATCTTGCATTAGAAACAGTTCAAAAAAGGTTCACAAGGTTCAAGAAGAAAAATTGAGCAGGTTGGACTGATATTCATTGGCGTTTAGGAGAATGAGAGGCGGTCTCATTGAAATGTGTAACATTCAGACAGGACTTGACAGAATAGATACTGAGAGAATGGTTCCCCTACTAGGGACATAATGAAAAAGGAGTCTCCCATTTATGACTGAGATGGGAAAGAGTTTCTTCTCTCAGCGTTGTTACTCTTTGGGGGGCTCTTCCACAGAGTGGAAGGGATAGAGGGAGGTGGCAGGCAGTAAACTGGAGAAAAGATCAGTAATTTCACTTCTGAAAAATCTGGCTTTAATCTTTCGATTATGTGTCCTATCCCTCGGTCCCCAAACAGTGGAAATAATTTATCTCTACCTACCTTGCCTGTTCCCCTTAATATTTTGGAAACTGATCAAATCATCCTTAAATGTCTAAATTCCATAGTTTATGTAATCTCTCCTCATAAATTAACCCTCGGAGTCCATGGATTATTCTGGTGAATCTCCACTGTACCCATTCCAAGGCCAGTATATCCTTCCTCAGGTGTGCTGATCAGACCTGTTCACAGTGACTCCAGGTGCACTCCAACCAGGATTTTGTTCATTCAAACATGACTTCTGCCCCATTGTATTCTAGTTCTCTCGATTGAAAGGCCGGCTGTCCGTGAACCTTTCTGATTTTTTTTGTATCTGTTCCTGATGTTTTAAGGACATATCTAAGCATCTTTGGACTGCCAGTAATTCTATATTTTCACTATTTGGAACCTGTTCTTTCATTTTTATGTCCAAAGTGGATCAGCACACAAATTAAATTGAAATGAATTTGCCACTGTTCTATTCCTTAAGTCCATCAGCATTGCTTTGTAATTTTATGCTTCCATCTGCACTGTTTACAGCCTATCGTTGTCTCAGTGAGTTTGGATGTGTGATTTTCTAGCCAATCACCTAAGTTACTAATAAATATGGTGGATAGCTGAGGCCCCAACACAAATCCTTATAGGACACCATGAGTCACATCCTGCCAATAATTTTCTCTGTGCATTATCCCTACTCTGTTTCCCATCACTCAACCAGTTTCCTAACCAGATCAATAATTTACCTTCTAGTCCTCTTTAAATCCTGCTGTAGTATCTTTGATGTCCATCCAGGGTGGGTCTGGGTCTTGGTTTAATTTGTCACCTGAAATATGGGACGTGCAGATTAAGGGGAAAGAAAGGAACACTACTGACCAGGTGATTGCCTGAGGAGTTTACAGTGGTAGGGGAAGGTCTGAAAGGACAGTGAACATTTATTCAATTGTCACTTTCAAAAGGAAAACATTGCAAGGCAATGGAGAAAGAGCAAGTGGATGGGATAAATTCACTCATTCAAAGAGCTGGTACATGTGTGATGGGCTGAATGGCCATCTGCTGTGCTGTATATTTCTAGGATTCCGACATTGGGCACTTAGCCACACTGTCAGATAAAATGAGCAGGACTCCAGGAAGATTGGTTTGATAGGCCAATGATTTCTTCCAGATGGAGATTTATGCTTCTTGCTAAAATTAACATCAGAACCCAGAGTAAATCGAGTAAGATTAGGTCAGCATCAGGCACCTTGTGATCAGTTGCACCTTCACAAATAGAGCGCTGTGAAGGATTGTAACCCAGCCATTGCTTAGAGTAATTGAATGATCTTAGATTCCTTTCTAACTTTGTCATTGTTCCAGGAAGCTGTTCTTGCCCAGGTAGAAAAAAATAAGCAGCTGGGGCTCTGCTAATCTTTCCTGTGTTGCTGTTGTGGACACAAGGCAAGTCTGTCCAATCTTTCCTCATAAGACAACCCACCCATTCCTTATATTAGTCCAATGCATTTACATCCTTCCTTAAATGAGGAGACCGTATTACCCATAGTACTCCAGATGTGGCCTCACTAATGCTCTGTACAACTGGAACATAACCCCCTACTTTTGTATTCCGTTCCCCTTACAATAAACAGTGACATCCTATTAGCTTTCCTAATTATTTTCAATAGCAACATTTAAAAAGCATTTGGATAAGTACATGGATGGGAAAGGATTAGAGGGTTATGGGCCAAACGTGGGAAATTGGGATTAGCTGGGAGAACACCATGGTCGGTGTAGACCTGTTTCCGTTTGGTTTTGGTCTATGATGCTACGTTTACTTTCTGTACCTGAGTTCTAACTTTTTGTGATCCATGCACGAGGACACCCAGATTCCATTAATTTGCTGATTTAATTATTACTATGGGTTAATATGTTTCACATTGCTGTGCAGAACAAAGGAGAAGGTGTGCTAGGTCATGTGTGGTCTTCAGGTGAAGTGAGGTCAGAGTGTGAAGGATAATTGGACCATGGGAGATGGACTTAATTTCAGCCCCTTTTTAAGAAGTCAGATATTCAGGACTAGTTTTTGTACTTTTCATGCTTGTATAGCAAAACCTCAAATAGGAAGATGAGGAGTTGTGTCATTTGGACTATAGAAGGCTATACATTGCAAAACCAAGTTTACTTGAGACATTTTCACTCACAAAAACAGAAAAAATAGGAGCAATTCAATCCTTTGTGCCTGCTCTGCTGTTCAACATTATTATTGCTGATTCTCTATCTGAATGCCATACTTCCTCACTCTCCCCATACCCCTCGATACCTTTAGAATCTAGAAACCTATCTGTTTCCTTCCTAAGTATATTCAGGGATTTGGCCTCCACAGCTTTCTGTTGTAGAGAATTCCACAGGCTCATCACCTTCTGAATAAAGACATTTCTCCTCATCTCAGCGCCTACCCCACATCCTGAAACTGTGGCCCCTTGATCTAGACACCCCTCCGTCAGATGGAACAAAGTACCTGCATCCAGTCTATCCAGCCCTGACATGTCATCAACAAACTTGGAAATACCACTTTTGGTTCCCTGATCCAAATCACTGAAGTTTATTGTGAATAGCTGGGGCCCAACCACTGATCTGTGGGAACCCCAAGCCACCACCTGCCCCTTTGAAAAGGATCCATTTATTCCTACTCTCTGTTTCCTGTTTGCTAACCAAATCTCAATTCATGCCAATATATTATCTCCAATTCCATGTATTTTAATTTTGATTCTAATCTTTGGTGCGGTGCTTTATCAAAGGCTTTCTGAAAATCCAAATGCACCACTTCCACTGGTCCTCCCTTATCTATCCTACTAGTTATGCCCTCAAGAAAACATCAGTTGGTTTGTTAAATATAATTTCTCTTACATAAATCCATGTTGACTTTGTTTAATTCTATTGATTTTTCTAAGTGTCCTGTTATCATATCCTTTATAATAGACTCCAGCATTTTCCCTACTCCTGGAGTTAGGGTAACTGGTCTGTAACTCTCTGTTTTCATAGTATCCTACAGTGCAGAAGGAGTTTATCAGCCTATCGAATCTGCACTGATTCTCGAATAGAGCCCAGAATCTTTTCCATAACCCACATATTTACCTTGCTAATCCACGTAATCCCATAGTAGCACAGTGGTTAGCATTGCCCTAGCTTCAATTCCCAGCTTGGGTCACTGTCTGTGTGGAGTCTGCGCATTCTCCCTGTGTCTGCATGGGTTTCCTCCTGGTGCTCTGGTTTCCTCCCACAGTCTGAACAGGCGCTGGACTGTGGTGACTCGGGGATTTTCACAGTAACTTCATTGCAGTGTTAACGTAAGCCTATTTGTGACAGTAATAAATAAACTAAGCTGAAACCTGCACATCTTTGGACTATGGGAGGAAACCCACGCAGACACAGGAAGAACGTGCAAACTCCACACACACGCACCCACACTGCTGAGATCGAATCTAGGTCGCTGGCACTGTGAGGCAGTGGTGTCAACCACTGTGCTAGCGTGCTGCCCTCCCTCCATTTTTAAATAGCAGGGTTGCCATTTCCAATCTGCTGGGACTGACAAATCCATTATTTCTGTGACCACTCCCGTTAGCGCCCTGAGATGTAGATTGTCAGATTTGGGGCGTTTATCAGCTTTCAGCCCCAGTCATTTCTCCAACGCAATTTTTCTAGTAACACTAATTCCCTTCAATCCCTCCCTCTCGCTAGACTATTGATTCCCTAACATTTCTGGGAAGTTATTTGTGCCTTCCTTTGTGAAGACAGTTGTTTAATTGCTCTGCTATTTTCTTGTTCTCTATTATAAATTCTTCCATTTTAGACTGCAGGGGACTTACCTTTGCCTTCACTTTTTTTTATACACTTGCAGAAACTTTTATGTCACTTGCAAGTTTATTCTCATAGTCTATTTTGCCCCTCATTATCAATCTCATTGTCCTCCTTTGCTAAATTTTGAACTGCTCCCAATCCCAGGTTTGCTACTTTTTTACGTAACTTTGTCAGATAACTCTTTGGATTTATACTATCTTCAGTTTATTTTCTAAACCTTGGTTGGGCCACTTTTCTGGTTTTGCCTGTGCATAGAAAGGAATGTATGTTTATTATGGACATCAGGCTGTATATTGGAAAAGTTGATTTTGATGTGTTGCATTGCTGTGACAACAGAGCATGGACAGACTTGTTTTCACCGTGCCTCATTTGGTTGTATTGTTGAGAACTTGCTGGAATGTTCTACTCATTTGTGTGAGAAGAGCCTTGCCTCGTTTTCAAATCAGTTCAAAATGGTTTGACCCGATTTACATTGTTGTGTTTACCAACTCATCTAATGGTTAAAGCCATTACTCTTTAATAATTAAACAGTCTGTAAACATTGACCATGGGCCAGGAACTTGGGAGTTCTTAGCAATGTAATATAAAACAACAAGGTCTGTAACTCACTTTGATTTTATAAACCCAAGCAAATTGATCAACAGTCAATTCTAAAATTCTTTCTTCTTTTCAGAAATACATCTACATCTGTAAGTCACACAAAATCTCTTGTTCAGTAATGCAGTACAACCTAAATTGTTGCTTTAACAACACTGGCTTCAGGCTGTACATGTTGCACCTGGTTGGAAAGTTTTAATTCAGCTCAGCATTTCTTTCTAATTTTAGTAGGATGTGTTAGTTCATGTGCTGCAAGCTCTGTGTCTTGGCAACATGTGTGGTGAGTCAGCCCAGGCTTCTCTCTCTTTGATGTATCATGGAAGATGAAGGATGGAATTTTTCAAAAATGAATGGCAACGTGTCAGGTTTTGACTGAAAACCGGCATGTTTCCTTCCAGAAACACAGCCAGGTTTTCAGCCCGGGTTTTCTAACATTCTGTCAAAAAAAAATCAGTGGATTAATGTGGCCTTGCACCATCATTCTAGCAGGGCGAGGCCTGCTAGAGCTGGCAAGGCTGGCTCCACAGAGTTCAAAATGCCACCTTTAAAGGGTAAAAATAATAGATTACCCCCCAAGGCCATAGAGAACCTCCTCCCACAAAGCATTGGGGCAATTCACAGAAGTATCAGGGCACTCTCGCCCCCATTCAGACTGTTGTTGGCGCACACAGCTCTCCAAGCCCCCATGCAGACACAACGGGAACCCCCTTACTTGGAGGAGGGTAAACATGTCACCGGCATTGCCCTGGACCCCTGGTGTCTCCAGGCAGTTTGCACCCCTGGCATGGTCACCTTGACTAGTGCTCATTATTGGAAAGCCTTTAGTGATTTGCACAGGTGTGACGTCGTGCCGTGGGGAGGGAGTGCTCCGCAGGGCCCAACATTATAGTGTAAATTATATTTAAATTAATTTAAATTCATACAAATTAATTTTGCATCCATTCTGGGCATGAACCTGATTATGTTGCCGGCATGGAACAGAGAAGATCTAAAACCGAGACTTTGCTGGCACAGATCCATTCTGGCCCACTCGTGAGATTTTGCATCCATGACGTGATTTGTACCCACAATGAACAGATCTACTAAATCTTACCCAATATCTGTGTTGCCTAAAAACCTGGAAACAGATTCTCAATGCTATCTCCTATGAGCAATGTAGACCCTAGCTGGGAGCAAAGATTAAAACAGTGGAAAAAGTGGACAGTTGTGTCAGTGAGAATCCAAGGAGCAAATTTTACATTTGTCCGATTTTGTCCAAATCCACCACACAGTAAGTATTTGTACTTCTGTGCTTTACCGATTTATATTTCACTGCAGGAAGAGTCAGCAGACTCTGTTTTGCTCGCCAAGGATGCTGCCTGACCTGCTGAGTTTATCCAGCATTTTCTATTTTTATTATGTATGCTTTAACGGAATTGTGCTGAATAGCTCACTGGAAGCTTCTTTTTTTTCTTCTTTTTTCTTTTTTCACTTATTCCTCTAATCTAAGGGGGTGAGGAAATATCAGGCAAGATCTTTCTTTTTTATCTAGAGGGAATGGCAGTGAAAGCAGTGCAATGTTCCTCCTGCAGGATGTTTGAGGTGAGGGATGCCATCAGTGTCCCTGCTGATTTCACTGTGGGAAGTGCACCCACCTCCAGCTCCTCAAAAACCACGTTAAGGAACTGGAGCTGGAGCTGGGTGAACTTCGGATCATTCGGGAGGCAGCGGTGATCATAGATAAAAGCTTCAGGGATTTGGAGACTCTGAAAAATGAAAATAGATGGGTGACAGTGAGAGGGGCTGGGAGGAAGCAGTCAGTGCGGGGATCCCCTGTGGTCATTCCCCTCAGCAACAAGTATTCTGTGTTGGATGCTGTTGAGGGGGACAACCTACCAGTAGTAAACCAGGGTGACCAGACTTCAAGCACTGAGTCCATCCCTGTGCCTCAGAAGGGAAGGGAGGGGAGCAATAGTAACTGGGGACACGATGGTTAGAGGGACAGATAGGAGGTTTTGCAGCAGCAGAAGAGACTCATGGATGGTATGTTGCCTCTTGGTATGGTGCAAGAGTCCGTAACGTCTCAGACCATGTTTTCAAGATCCTTAAGAAGGAGGAGGATCAGTCGCAGGTCGTGGTGCACACTGGTACCAATGATGTAGGTTGAAGGAGGGATGGGGATTTAAAACAGGAATTTAGGGAGCGAGGATGGAAGCTGAGAGCCAGGACAAAGCATGATGTCATCTCTGGTTTGTTGCCAGTGCCACGTGCTAGTGAGTTGAGGAACGGTGAGAGAGAGTGCAGATTAACATGTGGCTGCAGGGATGGTGTAGGAGAGAGGGTTTCAGTTACTTGGATAATGGAGCGCATTCTGGAGAAGGTGAGACCTGTACAAACAGGACGGTTTGCACCTGAACCAGAGGGGCACCAATATCCTGGGAGGGAAATTTGCTATGGCTCTTCGGGGGTTAAATTAATTTGTCAGGGGGATGGGAAAATGAGATGTAGTCCAAAAGCCAGTGTTGAGGGTCGCGAGGTACTGAGGAAGGTACCAAGGTCGCAGGAGTGTACAGGCAGACAGGATGGTGGGTTGAAGTGTATCTACTTCAATGCAAGGAGCATCAGGAATAAGGTAGGTGAACTTGGAGCGTGGATTGGTACTTGGGACTATGATGTTGTGGCCATTACGGAGACATGGTTAGAACAGGGACAGGAATGGTTGTTGGCAATTCCGGGGTATAGATGTTTCAGGAAGAGTAGGGAAGGCAGTAAAAGAGGTGGAGGAGTAACATTGTTAATCAAAGACAGTTTAACGGCTGCTGAAAGGCATTTTGAGGGCGATTTGCCTACTGCGGTGATATGGGCTAAAGTTAGAAATAGGAAAGGATCGGTCATGTTGTTAGGAGTTTTCTGTAGGCCCCCAAATAGTAATAGAGATGTGGAGGAGGAAATGGCAAAGCAGATTATGGATAGGTGTGGAGGTCACAGGGTAATTATCATGGGTGACTTTAATTTTCCAAATATTGATTGGAACCTTTATAGGTCGAATAGTTTGGATGGGACACTTTTTGTACAGTGTGTGCAGGAGAGTTTCCTGACACAGTATGTGAATAAGCCGACAAGAGATGGGGCCACACTGGACTTGGTCCTGGGGAATGAACTGGGCCAAGTGTTAGATTTGGTTGTGGGAGAGCACTTTGGAGATAGTGACCACAACTCAATGTCCTTCATTATTGCAATGGAGATGGATAGGGTCACACGACAGGGCAAGGTTTATAATTGGGGCAGGGGTAATTATGATGCAATTGGGCAAGAATTAGGGAGCATAAGATGGGAGCTGACTAAACCCCAACAATTTTTCATTCTTGGCAAAAGTGTGAGGAAAGGGGGCTTCACTCCAGGATTGATTCCATTGAAAAAATAGGGGTTTTTATATCAAAACAATCTTTATTCATAATACAATTTAAATATAATTCTAACAAAGGAAATAATTTTAATTTCTAACTTACCACTGTTCCAGTTCCAAATAAGCAATATTCCTCTAACAGACTCAAAGATCACTTTAAATATTATTAGCAATCAGAACAATATTTGCTATAGTAGGCGTAGACAGCTTTTGGGTTTTTTTTGAGAGAGAGATAAGTTTCAGAGTAGCTTGCAGAAGCCTTTGTCTTCAAACAATTTCCAGCTAAACTCCAACTCTAAGCTTCAAAAACTTCTTTTTCTCTGCTACAGACGCAGCTCTGCATATTATCACATTATCACATCACCCTGTAAATCAAGTTCCCAGGGAATCTTTAGTCTAAACAAAAGTCGATTAACCCTATCAAAGTAACAAATTCCTGGCCAAATCGAGTAATTTACTTGCTTTTACAACCCTTGAGTTAAATGTTTTTCCAGACACATTGCCTGTAGAATAAAGCTGAAACATTATACAGAAACATAAAAATACCAACATATGTATAGAGAGCAACTGTCTACATGGTCACATATGTGACTTGATTTTGAATGACTCTAAGGTGAATTTCTCAGATGCAACGTTGCATTTTGACGACACAAATGATAATTATTTGAATTATCTGTTGAATTAAGGATCATATTCCCTACGATTCAATGTGAAGATATTTGGACTGAATCTGCCAGTTATCAGTGACACATTAAAAGAATTATTACATGGTATTTACAGCAGAGGAACAGGCTTGGTCAACATTGGTGTTTATGCTCCACATGAGCCTCCTCATCCTTAATTCATCTCACTCCAGCAACATAAACCTCTCGTCCATCATTCCTTGTGTGTTTATCTAGCTTCCCCTTAAATGTATCTTCGCTTGCAGTTTAGCCACGTGTGAGTGAATGCCACGTTCACACCACAGTCTGGGTATAGAGGATCAGCCAAGGTAACACTCACTTACCTTGAAGCCAGGATGGTTTGTAATCATGTGCCAGTCAAGAGACTTGAGTAGGTGATCCAAGCTGATTGTGTATTGAGGGAATACTCACTCAATGTCTGCACCATTGGTTGTTCCATCTTTTGGACGTGACGCTAAACTGATGCTTTCCTGCCTCAAGTTGAGGAACGTTGAGAGAAGTTCACCTCAGTGCCAATAATTATTCCTCAGACTACATTAGTAAAAATATCCAATCATTATTTATTTGCTGCCTGCGGGATCTTGCTGTATGCAAATTGGCTGCCACTTTTCTTACATTATAACAATGACGACTTCATTGGCTGTAAAGAACTTTGGGATGTATTGAATGGTGCTATATAAATGCACATCTTTCACTTTCAATATAATGAGCAGGTAATAATGAGTCTGGAATTTGAGTTTTTGCTAATGTCTTCAGTAAATTTATTATAGTTTGTATGCCTCAAACAAAGCCTCTGCATCCTGACACATTTTGAAATCAATCAACTTGGTCTGCTTTCCCAGGCAACTCATCTTCCTCACTTCATTTAGAAATTGTGTTTTTTTTACTATCACCAGGAACTACAGTGCTATCATGGTTATCATGGAAAGCTTCTAGCCCTGGAGTTATGCTTTTTAAAAATGTTTTTGGGATGTGGGTGTTGCTGGCTGGGCCAACATTTATTGCCATCTTTAAACTGAGTGTGTGAACTTGGCCATTTCAGCAGGCATTTGAGAGTCAGCCACATTGAGGTGGATCTGGAGTCACGTGATGGCAAATTTCTTGGCATTAGTGAACCAAATGGGTTTTCCCAACAACTGACTATGGTTTCATGGTCATCATTAAACTTCTGATTGGATTCAGAATTCACCATTTGCCATAGTGGGATTTGAACCTGGGTCCCCAGAGCATTACCCCCAGTCTCTGGATTATTAGTATGATGACCCTTTATAAGACCCTTGTCAGACCCCACTTGGAGTACTGTGTGCAGTTCTGGTCGCCTCACTACAGGAAGGATGTGGAAGCTATTGAGAGGGTGCAGAGGAGATTTACAAGGATGTTGCCTGGATTGGGAGGCATGCCTTATGAAGGTAGGTTGAGGGAGCTGGGTCTCTTCTCCCTGGAGAGACGAAGGTTGAGAGGCGACCTGATAGAGGTGTATAAAATGTTGAGAGGAATAGATAGGGTGGATTCTCGGAGGCTATTTCCCAGGGCTGAAATGGTCGCTACGAGAGGACACAGGTTTAAGGTGCTGGGGAGCAGGTACAGAGGAGATGTCAGGGGTAAGTTTTTCACTCAGAGGGTGGTGAGTGAGTGGAATCGGCTGCCGTCGGTGGTGGTAGAGGCGAACTCACTGGGGTCTTTTAAGAGACTTCTGGATGAGTACATGGGATTTAATGGGATTGGGAGTTACAGATAGTTCTATGGCCTGGTAGGTATGAATATGATTGGCGCAACTTGTGGGCCGAAGGGCCTGTTTGTGCTGCAGTGTTCTATGTTATATGATACTCGGCTGTTTTTATATTTTCTATGTTTAAGGTAGGGCTGCTTTAAGATGCAGTGTTTTATTACAAGAGTCAATCTGTCTAGGAAAACATGTAGCTCAAATACTGAGAATGCAGGATAATAAATGATTTTAGCTAGGAATGTGTTACTTTGTAGACTTAATGGACCTTTTGCTTATTTAGGCCCTCCTGGGATTTTCGACTTGGTGTGCAGAGTCATGTGAATTTTTGATTAGGTTGACTGATAGGCAGAGTCATGTGGTTAGTTGGGGGAGCTAAGCTTGTATGAATAAATAGTTTCATTTTCATTTTAAACTAATGGGCAGATGCTACCTGGAGCTGTTGGAAGAAAGAAGAGTCTCTCTATCTCATTTTTTCTCTCCAGAGGCTTTCTGAAAGCTCCAAGATTATTAACCTAAGTCACAAGCAAGTATGCCTGCGTTCTGCTAGCCAAAGCGAGGTTTAAGTCCATAATAGAAATATTGCTGGATTAGAACTAATAGCGACAGGTTAGCTGTTAAGAATTATATCTTGCATGTTTAAATATTGTTAGAAGTCAAGCTAATTCATTTATTATAGTTAAATGACATTGTTAAATAAAGTTTGTTTGATAAAAGCTCCCTAATGTGTCAGTAGAATCGCACCTGGAGTGAAACATCCTATCCGCACATTCTTGCCAAAGAGCAAATTGTTGGGGTCTAGTCTGGCTTCATAACATACCCTGGGGTTTCTGCTATGGTTTCGTAATACTAGTCCAGTAACCTCTATGCCACTGCCAATCAGAAAATTACATGTTTTCTATTGATCAGAATTACTGAATGGAGAATTTGCCATTAATAAGGGACAGGTTTTTTTTGCAATTGTCACAGTCTAACATTGCACAAAGTCCAGATCACACTTTTAATCGCTTAGGTTTAGAGCAGTTAGATTTTTTTTTAAGTTTATTTATTAGTATCACAGGTAAGCCTACATGAACACTGCAATGAAGTTACTGGAAAAATCCCCTAGTCACCACACTCTGGCACCTGTTCAGGTACACTGAGGGAGAATTTAGCATGGCCAATGCACCAAACCAGCATGTCTGTTGGACTGTGGGAGGAAACTGGAGCACCCGGAGGAAACCCACGCAGAC
This sequence comes from Carcharhinus amblyrhynchos, assembly GCF_965287045.1. Lineage (NCBI taxonomy): Eukaryota > Metazoa > Chordata > Chondrichthyes > Carcharhiniformes > Carcharhinidae > Carcharhinus > Carcharhinus amblyrhynchos. Next base: position 199,383 of record NC_137333.1, on the reverse strand, counting down.
ATGGGAAGAAGGTGCAGACTCTGCACAGACAGTGACCCAAACCCGAATTGAGCCCGGGTCCCTGACGCTGTGAGGCAGCAGTGCTGTCCACTGTGCCACTGTGTCATCCCTACACATAGTTCCACACGTGGAAGGAGTTCAACAGTCACAGACCTGACCCAGTCTCTCTCATCACAAGTTTATTGCAGAATTTGAAATTCTCGTAAAGATCCCCTATTTGAATTTAATTGACAAAAATTGCAAGAAAAGAAAATTGCATTTTTTTGTCACATCCTTCACGACCTCAAGGTGAATACTTTCAAAGTTGTTCACTGTTGTAATGTAGGAAACACAGCAGCCAATTTATGCACAGTAGGAACCCACAAACAGCATTGCGATACTGACCAGAACACTTCAATCAGCATCACTAAGTGCTGTCCAGGACACCGGGCAGATCTCTCCTGTTCTTCTTTGAAATAGGGCCAAAGGATCTGGACAGAAGTTGCACTGAGGTTTCTATCTTCTGTGAAGCTGCTGTCTTTTGATGACATCTCACATTGTGAGGAGGTGATAGACATGATGTAAAGTCAACAAGTACTCAAAATTCCAACTTTGGGAAGGACACCTCCTGTCCGTGCTTCTCACTGACATCATGGTATATGTGGAAGGGATGGAGCCTGTATTCATGCACTATTGGGATTGATTTGAAATGTGGAATATCCTACTGTGCAGAGTATGGTAAGGACCATAATCCTTTTTAAACTAGACTGCTCTTGTTGCGATGTAAGGTGGTTGGTGAGAATACAGCAGTGGATTGTTAATAAATCCAGCTCCATTTCCAGGTTGCTCACTTCTTGCCCAATGTGTTATAAGGTAAAGCAGGTTGATCCGTTCCATGATCTAGCATATTTTAAAAATTGCAGAGTTGCGTGAAATTAGATTATAACAGCTGAAATTGTGGAGTATGCTCCGATGAGGCTGAGATTTCTGTGTGCCTCCAGATTAAATGCTTACATCAAAAATGTTACAGTTGCAGCTCACTAATGTTTTTGTGGATTTGCTTGCAACCAGAAGGATAACTCCTGTGATTTCACATTTCGTTTTTTTTTGGCTGATTTCCGACTCAGTGAAATAGGTGGAAAAGACAGGAATTCTGTGTGTTTTGATAAGCTGGAGGTGGGTGTGTACATCTCTTTATTGCCTGCTGTCAGGATTGAAAACAAGTCTTCACAGATACAGATGCATTCAGAAATACGTTGGGACTTTTCCTTTTAAATATTGAAAGACTTGTCAACTATAAATATCCTGGACTTGTAAATTTGACTTTTATTCATCGAACTGCCCCACCCCTGGAAGCTCTATGTTGTGAAGATTGAAGTAATGTGTTAACAATAAAAAGTAATGAAATCATCCTCTCTTTTGGTTTCCTGCAGACTTTTGATGCCAATGACCTTTACCAAGGACAGAACTTCAACAAGATTCTGAGTTCCCTGGTGGCTTTGAACAAAGTAACTGCAGGTAAGAGGACTCCTTCAGGAGGAGCTCGTCTCTCGGTGAATTGGGTTCACAGTTTGAAGCTGCGCTCAGCAACATTATATTCACAGCTTACTATATATGGAACTGGTGACCTTTCAACCTTCATCACGCATTTATAATAGGTGATGTGAAAACGATTGGTTAATTATGTACCCCTGATGGAGCTTTGTGCACAAAGTTTGCATCAGATTCCTGGAGTGCGCTCCCCGAGAGTGAAATCTGAGCAGGGAGCAGAATTTTATTAAATTACCCTGCATTATAAATAATAATTGCTGGTTCAGTTCATTCTTCCCCACATACTCCGAGGGTAAACATTTGTTTACCCAGCTCTCTCCCACTGTAGGCCCTTTGCCCATTAGTCCCCATGTGTTACTGGCCACGTTTAACTGATATCACTTATGGGCAACAATGTAAATGTTAAATGTACGGCTAGATACACAATCTACAATTCCACTTGACCTTCAGGATGTGCAGCAGATTTCCAGAATTCGGCTAGAATGAAACAGTTATATTTCTACAGGCCACATTCATAACCTCGCTAACCCTTCCCCCTCCATCTCATCTCTTTACTTCTCCTCCCTCTGGATAGTGTGACCATCAAGGTGAGGCGAGAGTGGCAGTGAACGTAAGGTGGGTGTCAGAGAAAGAGAGAGTTCAGAGGGTATGTAATGGTGAAGGAGTTTAGAGAGAAAATTTTATCCTTAAAACCAGTGCAAGGTGCTTTGGGTGGTTAAACGCCGCTGTTTAAAAAGGGTAGCAGACAAAAGGCAGGGAATTATAGGCTGATTAGTTTAACGTCCGTAGTTGGAAAAATGCTAGAATCCATCATCAAAAAAGAAATAGCGAGGCACCTAGAAAAGAACGGTTTGATCGAGCAGACGCAGCACGGATTCGTTAAGGGGAAGTCGTGTTTAACAAATTTATTGGATTTCCAAGAGGATGTGACTAGTGCGGTAGTCAGAGGGGAGCCGGTGGATGTGGGGTTTTTAGATTTCCAGAAGGCGTTTGAAAAGGTGCCTCACAAAAGGTTGCTGCAAAAGGTTAGGGTGCATGGAGTTGGGAGTAAGGTGTTAGCGTGGATTGAGGATTGGCTGTCTAATAGGAAGCAGAGAGTTGGAATCAATGGGTGCTGTTCTGGTTGGCAGTTGGTGACTAGTGGAGTGCTGCAGGGATCGGTGCTGGGGCCTCAACTGTTTACAATTTACATAGACAATCTGGAGGAGGGGGCTGAGTGTAGGGTAACGAAATTTGCTGATGACACGAAGATGAGTGGAAAAGCAAATTGTGTGGAAGGTGCAGAAAGTCTGCAGAGAGATCTGGATAGGCTGAGTGAGTGGGCGAGGACCTGGCAGATGGAGCAAATGTGAGGTTATCCACTTTGGTAGAAATAATAGTAGGAGGGATTATTATTTAAAGGGCGAAAAGCTGCAGCATGCTACGGCGCAGAGGGACCTGGGGGTCCTTGTGCATGAATCGCAAAAACCCAGTCTGCAGGTGCAGCAGGTGATCAAGAAGGCGAATGGAATGTTGGTCTTTATAGCGAGGGGGATAGAATATAAAAGCAGGGAGGTCTTGCTGCAACTGTACAGGGTACTAGTGAGGCCGCAGCTGGAGTACTGTGTGCAGTTTTGGTCGCCGCACTTGCGGAAGGATATATTGGCCTTGGAGGGAGTGCAGAGGAGGTTCACTTGGCTGATACCGGAGATGAGGGGGTTAGACTATGAGGAGAGATTGAATAGACTGGGTCTGTACTCGTTGGAGTTTAGAAGGCTGAGGGGGGATCTTATAGAGGCATATAAGATAATGAAGGGGATGGATAGGGTAGAGGTAGAGAGATTCTTCCCGCTTAGAAAGGACAGCAGAACTAGAGGGCACAGCCTCAAAATAAGAGGGGGGGTGCAGTTTAGATTGGAGTTGAGGAGGAACTTCTTCACTCAAAGGGAGGTGAGTCTCTGGAATTCTCTGCCCATTGATGTGGTGGAGGCTACCTCGCTGAATATATTTAAGACACGGGTAGATAGGTTTCTGACAGACAAGGGAATTAAGGGTTATGGGGAGAAAGTGGGGAAGTGGAACTGATCCACTTCAGATCAGCCATGATCTTATTGAATGGCGGGGCAGGCTCGAGGGGCTAGATGGCCTACTCCTGCTCCTATTTCTTATGTTCTTATGAATCTATTAGATATACCCCATTGCCACCAGTCTTGCTTGAGGAGTAATTTGCTTTGTACTTGTACTCTTGTGTTCATCTCAGAAGTTCAGTAACACCTTTTGCATTTACTCTGCACATGGTTTTTGGTTTGTTCAACTCCAGGACCCTGCTTTTAATTACCCTTGACCATATCTGGTTTTCCTTTTGCCTCTGTTGAATCTCCTTCAGGTGTTTGCAATGTTAAATACAGGCTGCTGTTTTTAAAGGGATCATGGCTAGGTAACAACAAGCGAATTGAAATGTGTCTGGTCCCATTTATAGTTAGATAATCAGATAGTTACATGGGTACGATGGGTATAGAGGGATATGGGCCAAACGCGGGCAATTGGGATTAGCTTAAGGGTTTTAAAAAAAAAGGCTGGCATGGACAAGTTGGGCCAAAGGGCCTGTTTCCATACTGTAAACCTCTATGACACTATTTAAATGATATCATTTATAAGCAACAATGTAAAAATTATTGGCTGTACAGTGAGATACAGAATCTATAATTCCACTTGGTGACCTTCAGGACATACAGCAGCTCCCCAGAATTTGGATGGAATGAAACAATTGTATTTCTATGGCTTGCATTCATAACCTAAGGACATCCCAAAACACCACAGCCAATAAGGTACTTGCGAACTGTAGCCAGTCGTTAGACAGCAGCACATTTGTGCATGGCAAGATGTCAAATTCTGTCCAGCAATTCTGTAGTGTGGTATGAGTTTAAAAATAAATATTGGCCAAGATGATGGAGAGAACCCTCTTTCCCTTTGAACATGCCATGGGATCTTTCTGCATCAACCTTCATTAATGTCTCGTCGAGACATGTTTGCATTCACAGTGCAGCGCTCCCTCGGCACTGACCCTCTGACAGTGCAGCGCTCCCTCGGCACTGACCCTCTGACAGTGCGGCGCTCCCTCGGCACTGACCCTCTGACAGTGCGGCACTCCCTCAGCACTGACCCTCTGACGGTGCGGCGCTCCCTCAGCACTGACCCTCTGACAGTGCGGCACTCCCTCAGCACTGACCCTCTGACAGTGCGGCGCTCCCTCAGCACCGACCCTCTGACAGTGCGGCACTCCCTCAGCACTGACCCTCTGACAGTGCGGCACTCCCTCGGCACTGACCCTCTGACAGTGCGGCATTCCCTCGGCACTGACCCTCTGACAGTGCGGCATTCCCTCGGCACTGACGCTCTGACAGTGCGGCACTCCCTCGGCACTGACCCTCTGACAGTGCGGCATTCCCTCGGCACTGACCCTCTGACAGTGCGGCATTCCCTCGGCACTGACCCTCTGACAGTGCGGCACTCCCTCGGCACTGACGCTCTGACAGTGCGGCACTCCCTCGGCACTGACCCTCTGACAGTGCGGCACTCCCTCAGCACTGACCCTCTGACAGTGCGGCGCTCCCTCAGCACCGACCCTCTGACAGTGCGGCGCTCCCTCAGCACCGACCCTCTGACAGTGCGGCGCTCCCTCAGCACTGACGCTCTGACAGTGCGGCGCTCCCTCAGCACTGACCCTCTGACAGTGCGGCGCTCCCTCAGCACTGACGCTCTGACAGTGCGGCGCTCCCTCAGCACTGACGCTCTGACAGTGCGGCGCTCCCTCAGCACTGACCCTCTGACAGTGCGGCACTCCCTCGGCACTGACGCTCTGACAGTGCGGCACTCCCTCGGCACTGACCCTCTGACAGTGCGGCACTCCCTCAGCACTGACCCTCTGACAGTGCGGCGCTCCCTCAGCACCGACCCTCTGACAGTGCGGCACTCCCTCGGCACTGACGCTCTGACAGTGCGGCACTCCCTCGGCACTGACCCTCTGACAGTGCGGCACTCCCTCGGCACTGACCCTCTGACAGTGCGGCACTCCCTCGGCACTGACCCTCTGACAGTGCGGCACTCCCTCGGCACTGACCAAGTGAAAACATTTGAGGAAAACTTGCGTGTCAAAAATCATCAGAATCAGAATGAAGTTTCCCTTCAGGTGCCACGAATGTCTGAAATGACCAACAAACACAGAAAATGCTGCAAAATCTCAGCTGGTCTTTAGCTCTGAGAAACAGTCAGCCAAACGCAAAACATTGGCTCTGTTCTGTCTGCACAGATGCTGTCAGACCTGCTGAGATTTTCCAGCATTTTCTGTTGTTGTTTCTGATTCCAGCATCCTGAGTGATTTGCCTTTGTTCTGTATGTTGAGTTTGGTGAGCTATTACTGGAATGCATTACCTGAAAAGGCATTGGAAGTAATTTTCAAAAAAGCGTTGGAAAAGGCAGGGGTTAGCACAGCTGCCTCACAGCGCCAGAGAGCTTAGTTCAGTGCCTGACTTGGGTCACTGTCTGTGTGGAGTTTGCCTGTTCTTTCTGTGAGTTTCCTCCAGGTGAACTGGTTTCCCCTCTCACTACAAAGATGTGTAAATTAGTTGGATTGGCCATGCTAAATTGCCCCTTAGTGTCCCAAGATATGTAAATTCGTGTGGGATTATAGAGTAAGACTGGGTGTGAATCAGTGCAGTCTCGATGGGCTGAGTGGCAGGAGTTCTAAGACTCTATGGATAAATACTTAAAAGGGAATAATTTGCAGGCAAAGAGCAGGGGGGGAGTGGAACTAATTGGATTGCTGTTTCAAAGAGCTGACACACACACGAATGGTCAAATAGCCGCCTCCTGTGCTGTATGATTCAATAACAAAACACACAAACTGGGAAACTGAGAACCACTTCTTGATCTAATAAGAAAAAAACATTCTGTTGCAAATCAATTCTGAGAAAATAGCAAAGTGTGATAGGCACAAATCCCTCCATGAAAAGAATTACACAAACCCAATTGAAGATGCACAAAGGTTCAGATATTAATCTGTTCAATGCTCAGATACCTCATGGGGAATTTTGCACTTGTTACCAGGAGAGAAGTGTAAAAGGTTATTGAAATCTGCAACTCTTCTCCCAAAAAGCTGCTGAAACTCCTGGGGTATCAACTGAAAATTTCAAAATTATGATCGATAGATTTTTGTTTGGTAAAGTTGTTCAGGGAAATGGACCTGTGGCTTATCTGCAGTATTAATTGTTTCACTTCTGGTGGCATGTCTTCAGTTGCCTAGGCCGTTAATTCTCAAACTCTCTCTCTAAACCACTCTCCCCTCCTTTATGTTGCTCTGAAAATCTACCTCTTTAACTGAACTTCTGATCACCTGTTCTGATATCACCTGGTGAGCTTTTGTATCAAACTTTTTGTTTGATTATCCTCTTGTGAAGTAGTGTGAAATGTTATTACTATTGCTGATATCAATAACAATCTAACTGAACAGGTTGAAGGGTCTGAATAGTCTCTACCTCTTCCTATTTTACAAATACCTGCTCCAAAAATCAGTCTGCCCGTCCCATTTGCCAGGGTTGCCAACCCTCCAGGATGGACCTTGGGGTGTCCAGTACGTAGTGTGGAGGAATCCCAGAAGAAACATCAGATCACAGACAATGTGTTCCTTCACTTGTTTATTCGCTATAGAAAACTAAAAAGTTGCTTCACTCGCAGTCAGTTTGTTATCTGATTGATGTGGGGATCCCCTGTTAGAATGGACAAGATGTGGGTATGCCAGCGTTGGACTGGCGTAAACACAGTAAAAAGTCTGACAACACCAGGTTTTAGTCCAACCGATTTATTTGATAATAGACTCACAAGCTTTCGAGGTTTCCCTCTTCAGACTTTTTACTGTGTTTACGCCAGTCCAACGCCGGCATACCCACATCATGACTACTATCAACACCGCAAACTGCCGGATCCAAGTGGAGAGGATCTCCAAGAAGATTGCGCATATCGACACAGACATCAAGTTTTCAGTAATCTCTAAACTGTCTGTGCTTTATATGCTCTGTCTGAGGCCAGAACTCTCCATTCACCTGACGAAGAGGGAAACCTCGAAAGCTTGTGAGTCTATTATCAAATAAATCAGTTGGACTAAAACCTGGCGTTGTCAGACTTTTTAGAATGGACAAGACCATGCAATGAAACCTCCAGAGCTGACAACCCTACCACTTTCATATTCACAAAATCCATCTCTTCATTGTCAATATTTAGGCTGAGGTCTCGGAGATCAGATGTAACACTGACAAGACACAGCATACAGCTCCCTCTACTCAGTGCCAGCATTGTGTCTTAGCCCACATTCTCAACATAGCACAACCCAATGATCCTCAATTAGATAGTTCCTGTCTCATTCACTAGACCAGCAACTTGATATGTCAAGTCAAAGGCTGAACAAGTTTATGAGCTGTTTCAGAGTGCATGCAAATAAAACCCTTAAATGCAGGGGAGAGGGAGTCAGACTCTGTGTGAAACTATTTCACATTGATTCATAAAGAAGACATCAGTGAGTGCAGATTAAAATGCAGCTTCTTCAGATTACAAATCTATCAATTAATCCGCTTCATGACATCGTTCCTCTTTACTGATTCAGACCTGGAAACAATCCAAGGAGATAAATCCAACCCAAAGTAGCTCAGGTTTTTTCTGGGAGCTAAAACAGTAAAGCAGGCAGGTTGATGCTGCATCAGATACATTGCCAGGTATGTAGCTTGTCTTCCATCTTTCCCTTTATGTTGTTCTTTTTAATACTTGCTGATGCAATACGTGCCAGTGCATTAGGGGTTAATCTGTCCAATTGTGTTGGCAATGGAAAACCTGCTCCAATAGGAAAGCTCATCAGAAAACTTAAGCACTTAATGTGACCGGGATCACACCTTCAATTTCCCAATAATGAGTTCATGGAGATGAGTAACGGTGAGCTCAGTGAGCCTGAGGCCCTTCCAGGATGGTCCCTCACTAACGGTGAGCTCAGTGAGGCCCTTCCAGGATGGTCCCTCCCTAACGGTGAGCTCAGTGAGGCCCTTCCAGGATGGTCCCTCACTAACGGTGAGCTCAGTGAGCCTGAGGCCCTTCCAGGATGGTCCCTCACTAACGGTGAGCTCAGTGAGCCTGAGGCCCTTCCAGGATGGTCCCTCACTAACGGTGAGCTCGGTGAGCTCAGTGAGCCTGAGGCCCTTCCAGGATGGTCCCTCACTAACGGTGAGCTCAGTGAGGCCCGTCCAGGATGGTCCCTCACTAACGGTGAGCTCACTGAGGCCCGTCCAGGATGGTCCCTCACTAACGGTGAGCTCAGTGAGGCCCGTCCAGGATGGTCCCTCACTAACGGTGAGCTCAGTGAGCCTGAGGCCCTTCCAGGATGGTCCCTCACTAAACAGCTGGACGGCAGGATACTGATTTTGCTTTGATTCATTGATACGTGCTTTCAGCCAATGAGGGGCCACCTGAATTTGCAGTTTATTCTCTCCAGTGATCGTAATTAAAGCTGCCAGAGGTAGTAGTAGTGGCGGATACAGTTTTGTCTTTTAAAAAGCATTTAGACAGTTACATCGGTGTGGTGGGTACAGAGGGATATGGGCCAAGTGTGGGCAATTAGAATTAGTTTAGGGGTTTAAAAAAAGGGTGGCATGGACAAGTTGGGCCAAAGGGCCTGTTTCCATGTTGTAAACCTCTATGACTCTATCTAATACCAACATTATTGGGAACCTAGAAAGAGGAGGAGGCCATTCAGCCCCTTAAACCTGTTCCAGCATTCAACTCCACCTGCCTGTCTTGGACCCTGAACCCTTAATTTTTTTTACCTAACAAAGAAGCTATCAATCTCAGCTGAGAAATTTTTCATTTCATCTTCAGCCTTGATAGTTTTTGGGGCAGTGTGGAGCGAGTTCCTGATTTCTGTTCCCTTTGTGTAAAGAACTTTACCTGACAGCACCCCCAAACAGTGTGGCTCCAATTTTAGATTTCTGCGCTCTTCCTCTGAACTCCCTCCACCCCCACCAGAGGAAATAATTTCTGTCTATTGAATGTATCAAATCATTCGATTGTTTCGATATTAAACAGACTCACTTTACATGGCATTATTCAGAGTTAGTCAGGAGGTTTTTTTTGCTTTAGGACCTGAGTGTTCTGCCTTGTAACCTGCAATGTACGAATAATACCTGATCACCTCAGATAAAATACACAGATTTATGAAAATGGCCAAGCTCTTCCTGATCTTTAGGCCTTGTTGGATTGGAGTGGGAATTATTGTGTCTTGTTTTGATCTTTAACAATGAGCCAGGGGTAGTGAATTCTTCAGCCTCCCATGCGATGTTCCAATTTGGCATATTATGGGCTGGCACAAGAAAAGCTGTGCTGAAATCTGCCAGATAGTTTGTAAAATCCCAACTAGTTCTCTTGTTGTTCAGAGAAGAGAACCTGGCATCCATATCTGGTGTGGGCTGCACGAAACCACAGTCCTACACTGCACATTCACCAATGGCAGTGAAATGGACAATTCAGTTTTGCCTCTTCTTTGTCCGCCATGTCATTACAACAAAGGTATTCTGGTAGCTGTGCACATTAACAAAACCACTGGAATAGATGGATGCAGTTATTTTAAACTCTGGAGCTTCTTTCGCAGAGTCCAGTTTTTTCCTGTGTAGCTAGCCTTTAGCCTGTATTAGATTAAGTTGATCTTTCACTACGCCCTATCTATGACTAACACTACATTCTGCACTCTCTCGTTTCCTTCTCTATGAATAGTATGTTTTGTCTGTACAGTGCACAAAAAGCAATACTTTTCACTGTATCCCGATACACGTGACAATAATAAAGCAAATTAATTAAAGCAAATCAAATCAGCTGAGGGAATCTCACACGCTGCGTTGTCAGTGATGCACATAGCATTCCCAGAACAAAATAAAAACAAATTGGACATGTTGCCAGTGTATTGATTAATGAATTTGCATTGTGGGTCAGTAGTGAATTGCTGAAGCACTGAGCAATGTCATTCTTAGCATGTCCTAGCCTTGTCTCTGCCAATATATGATCCTCTTTGTGCATCTATACAGCACACTCAATGTTTCTCATTAATGTGTACATAATAAAGATTGATTATCTGGTGTTGGTGAAGTCCTGAGATAGAATGTGATTAAAAATCAGTGCATAAATACAAGTAGCAAAATGCTTACGAGCCAAAGTAAATTAGATCCTTGGTCCTTTTTCCAATAATTGGGTTAATCACTGTTGAGCAGCAATCGCAACACACTTGACTCCAGTGACCAGCTGTCTTACCTTGTCCAGAACAGTAGCACCACAGGATGTACCCATAGTTGCACGGTGGTTAGCACTGTTGCCTCCATGCCGGCTCTGGTCACTGTCTGTGTGGAGTTTGCACATTTTCCCCGTGTCTGCGTGGGCTTCCTCCGGGTGCTCCAGTTTCCTCCCACGCTCCAAAGATGTTTGGTTAGTTTGCTTGGCCGTGCTAAGTTGCCTCTCAGTGTCCTGAGGTGTATAGGTTAGGGGAATTGGAAGAGTAAATACGTGGTGCTACAGGGATAGAGCCTTGGTACATTCCTGTAAGGATGAAGGATTAGTATGGCAAGTTTTGGAACTTGGATAACAAGAGATATTGTGAGCCTAATCAAAGAGAAAAATGAAGCATTTCTCAAAGCTAGGAGGCAGGGAACACACGAAGCAAGTGTGGAATACAAGGAAAGTAAAAAGAAACTTAAGCAAGGAGTAAGAAGGGCTAATGGGGTCATGAAAAAGCATTAGCCAGCCGGATTAAGGAAAATCCCAAGGCTTTTTATATATACATAAAGAGCCAGGGAGAGGGTTGGCCCACTCAAGGACAAGGGAGGGAAACTGGAGCCAGAGGAAATGGGCGTGGTATTAAATGAGTATTTTGCGTCAGTATTCACCAAAGAGAAGGATTTGGTGGATGATGAGTCTAGGAAAGGATGTGCAGTTTAAGTCATGTTGAGATCAAAAAGGAGGAGGTATTGGGGTTCTTGAGAAGCATTAAGGTAGAAAAGTCCCCCAGGGCCTGATGGGATGTACCTCAGAATACTGAGAGAGGCAAGGGAAGAAATTGCTGGGGCCTTGAGAGAAATCTTTGTATCCTCACTGGCTATAGGGGAGACGCAAGAGGATAGCCAATGTTGCTCCTTTGTTTAAGAAGGATAGTAAGAATAATCCAGGTAATTACAGGCCAGTGAGCCTTACGTCAGTGGTAGGGAAATTATTGGAGAGGATTCTTCAAGACAGGATTTATTCCCACTTGGAAATAAGTGGATGTATTAATGAGAGGCAACATGGTTTTGTGAAGGGGAGGTCGTGTCTCACTAACTTAATTGCGTTTTTCGAGGAAGTGACGAAGATGACTGATGAGGGTAGGGCGGTGGATATTGTCCACATGGACTTCAGTAAGGTCTTTGACAAGGTCCCTCATGGCAGACTGGTGCAGAAGGTGAAGTCACACGGGATCAGAGGTGAGCTGGCAAGGTGGATACAAAACTGGCTCAGTCAAAGAAGACAGAGGGTAGCAGTGGGAGGGTGTGTTTCTGAATGGAGGGCTGTGACAAGTGGTGTTCCTCAGGGATCAGTGCTGGGATCTTTGCTGTTTGTAATATATATAAATGATTTGGAGAAAAATGTAACAGGTTGATTAGTAAGTTTGCAGACAACACAAAGGTTGGTGGATTTGCGGATAGCGATGAGGACTGTCAGAGAATACAGCAGGATACAGATCAGTTGGAGACTTGGGTGGAGAGATGGCAGATGGAGTTTAATCCAGTCAAATGTGAGGTAATGCATTTTGGAAGGTCTAATACAGATAGGAAATATACAGTAAATGGCAGAATGCTTAGGAGTATTGATAGGCAGAGGGATCTGGCTGTACAGATACACAGGTCACTGAAAGTGGCAATGCAGGTGGAGAAGGTAGTCAAGAAGGCATACGGCATGCTTGCCTTCATCAGCCAGGGTATTGGGTTTAAAAATTGGCAAGTCATGTTGCAGCTTTATAGAACCTTAGTTAGGCCGCACTTGGAATATAGTGTTCAATTCAAGTCTACACTACCAGAAAGATGTGGAGGCTTTGGAGAGGGGACAAAAAAGATTTACCAGGATGTTGCCTGGTATGGAGAGCATTAGCTACGAGGAGAGGTTGGAGAAACTTGGTTTGTTCTCCCTGGAACGACAGAGGTTGAGGGGAGACCTGATAGAAGTCTACAAGATTATGAGAGGCATGGACAGAGTGGATAGTCAGAAGCTTTTTCCGAGGTCGAAGAGCCAATGACTAGAGGCCTTGGTCTAAGGTGTGAGGGGCAAGGTTTAAAGGGGATGTACGAAGCAGTTTTTTTACACAGAGAGTAGTGAATGCCTGGAACTCGTGGCCAGGAGAGAGAGTGACTTTTACGGGGCATCTTGAATAGGATGGGAATAGAGGGATATGGTCCCAGGAAGGGTAGGGGATTTTAGTTAAGTCAGGCAGCATGGTCGTTGTAGGCTTGGAGGGCTGAAGGGCCTGTTCCTGTGCTGTAATTTTCTTTGTTCTTTGCATTGTGTTCTGTTGGAGAATCGGTGCAGACTCGATGGGCTGAATGGCTTTCTGCACTGACAGGATTTTATGATTCTATATCCTGCCCTTGAAGAAGTCAACTTGAAACTAATGTGTGGAAAGATTATTCAGTGAGTGGATCTGTGAGACAAACATTTCAGGAAAAGTAGGTTGATTTAATGCAAGTTAAATATTTCTCCCAGAAAATAACATTTTGGGCACTGGTGTCTGGTAATTTGAGACAAGTTGGGTGGTGAGCGGAGTGAGTTTGGGAGGAACAAGCGATTTTAGACTAATGGGTGACACTGTGGCACAGTGGTTAGCACTGCTGCCTCAGAACGCAGGGACCCGGTTCAATTCCCAGCTTGGGTCACTGTGTGGAGTCTGCACATTCTCCCCGTGTCTGTGTGGGTTTCCACCGGGCGCTCTGATTTCCTCCCATAGTTGGAAAGACGTGCTGGTTAGAGTGCATTGGCCGTGCTAAACTCTCCCTCAGTGTACCCGAACAGGCACCGGAATGTGGTGACCAGGGGATTTTCACAGTAACTTCATTGCAGTGTTAATGTAAGCCTATCTGTGACACTAAAAAACTTTTAATAAAACTTTAAGCAAAGCTTTCCAACTCTAGGGGAGTTTTTCCTGAATGTGATGGGCTTGCTGATTCAGTGAGCAAGCCTGCTGGGCGATACTATGAGATATAATGTGAAAACTCATCATGTGTCTCTGCTTGTGTCATTGATGCGGGGAGCTCCCAATAGCATCAATCGATAACAAATCTAAATCACAGTGAATTTGTCTCTCTGACTTCTGCTCTGTGACCCCACCGACAGAGCTCCACGCTTGAGTTTAGTCATTTTGGGGTTGATAGTATTCAAGTGAAGAAATGGGAATAATGTGAATAAAGGCGGAATTTCAACAAAGATCGGTCATGATCTTATTGAATGGTGGAACAGGCTCGAGGGCCTGAATGGCCTCCTTCTGTCCATCTATGATGGAATGTGTTTGGCTCCTTTTACGGGTGGTCTTTTGGGGGTAAATTAAAGGAACAGAAGTATTTTGGGCTGGGTTGGTTTCAGGTTGGAATTGGAAAAGTGCATGTTGATGAGTTGTGTTTTGGTTTAATTTTGTGTGGATGGGAGGGGGTTAGCAGAAAGAATGAGTGAGCACCAAGAAGGTAGATTATAAACTAAAGAGACTTCTCCGCCACCCCTCTCAGCTACTGACCAGCGTTCAGGTTCTGGTCCGATTCCTTTGAATTTCAGATGACTGAATTTTGTCTGATTCGTATCCCCATGGCAACATGAGTCAAAAACAGCCAGATAAATGTGAGAAATCCAGCATCACGCATTTTGTTTTACTGACAAAAATTAAATCAGTGGCTGAGGGCCAGCTGTTCGCGCCAAACCCTGCAGTGACGGTGGGGGAAGGGATATTAGATTCGTATCAGACACTCAGTATCATCTCACTGGTTCCTTGTTCTGTGCCGAGGTGTAGGTGTAATCTGTACAGTCTGGTTTAGAGATGAGCAAACACTGATCATTAAAACAGTAAGAACATCCCAAAGGCAATTTGCAGGAGCAATTATCACACAAAATGCGATACCAAGTCATATGAGAGATTAGGACATATCTTAGAATCATAAAATTCCTACAGTGCAGAAGGAAGCAGTTCAGCCCATCGAGTTTGCACCAACCACAATCACACCCAGGCCCTATTCCCGCAGCCTCACGCATTTCACCCTGCTAATCCCCTGACGCTAAGGGACAATTTAGCACGGCCAATCAGCCTATCCTGCACATCATTGGACTGTGGGTGGAAACCTGAGCACCCAAAGGAAACCCACGTGGAGAACGCACAAACTCCACACAGACAGTGACCCGAGGCTGGAATTGAACCTGGGACCCTGGCGCTGTGAGGCAGCAGTGCTAATCACTGTGCCACAGGTAGGTTTTAACGTGCCTCTTAAGGGAGGAGAGAGAGGTGCAGAGGTTTAGGGAGGAAATTCAGAGTTTAGGGCCGAGACAAAGCTGCTAATGGTGGAGTGATGGAAATCCGGGATAGACAAGGGGCCAGAATTGGGGGAGTAGAGATCTCAAGTGGTTATAGGGCTGGAGCAGGGTATAGAAGATAGACAGGGGTGAGTGAAAACATGGCAGGATTTAAATACAAAGCAGACCAGGAGCCAGTGCATGTCATTGCGCACGGGGATGATGGATGGAGTGGACTTGGTGCAAATTAGGTTATGGGAGGCAGGGATTTGGATGTGCTCAGGTTATTTAGGGTTAAATGTGGGAGGCTGGCCAGATGTACAGGAATCACTAACTCGGATGTGAGTTTAAACAGCAGATTACATAATGTTTACAGAAACAGGATCCTCAGCATCACAAGTCCATGCTGATGGTGATAGGAGGTTTTGGAAATGGAGACATTGTGGGATTCGGGAAGGGCCAACATGTTAACAGCACAAGCATGATCCCGAATGTAACCATAATGAAATGCAAAATCCAGGAGTTACACATGGAGTGCAAGGCTCTGAGCAAAACTGCAGCAATAGCCAACATCCTCACACTTCCATATTGTTGGCCAAACAGCTGAAATAAATGGAGCTCAGTTAGCAGTCATTGCTGCTTCGGAAATGACTGCGGATGAGTGCATAGCTTCTGACATTGTGCTTATTCTCCCCACTCCCTTCCCTGTGTGTTCAATATCCCAATTTATTCTGCAGCATGTATATTCCCATGTCTCGGGTGTCCGACAAAAGGTACGAGTCATTCACCACCCTCATTCATTAATTCACAGAACCTAACAGCCCACACCAACTCAAAACCCACCCCCACACCAACTCAAAACCCACGCCCACACCAACTCAAAACCCACGCCCACACCAACTCAAAACCCACGCCCACACCAACTCAAAACCCACCCCCACACCAACTCAAAACCCACCCCCACACCAACTCAAAACCCACCCCCACACCAACTCAAAACCCACCCCCACACCAACTCAAAACCCACCCCCACACCAACTCAAAACCCACCCCCACACCAACTCAAAACCCACCCCCACACCAACTCAAAACCCACCCCCACACCAACTCAAAACCCACCCCCACACCAACTCAAAACCCACCCCCACACCAACTCAAAACCCACCCCCACACCAACTCAAAACCCACCCCCACACCAACTCAAAACCCACCCCCACACCAACTCAAAACCCACCCCCACACCAACTCAAAACCCACCCCCACACCAACTCAAAACCCACCCCCACACCAACTCAAAACCCACCCCCACACCAACTCAAAACCCACCCCCACACCAACTCAAAACCCACCCCCACACCAACTCAAAACCCACCCCC
Organism: Carcharhinus amblyrhynchos; assembly: GCF_965287045.1. NCBI lineage: Eukaryota > Metazoa > Chordata > Chondrichthyes > Carcharhiniformes > Carcharhinidae > Carcharhinus > Carcharhinus amblyrhynchos. The sequence goes on along the minus strand of NC_137333.1, from coordinate 182,905 downwards.
ACACCAACTCAAAACCCACCCCCACACCAACTCAAAACCCACCCCCACACCAACTCAAAACCCACCCCCACACCAACTCAAAACCCACCCCCACACCAACTCAATCCCACTTTCACAATCCTAATCCATCTCCATTCCAATCCAGTAAACCCAGCCCTACCCCTGCCTCTCAACTCCAATCCCAGCCCCAGTGGGGAGGGGGTAGATACTAAATCCAGTCATACCGATCTATATGGTGCGACATTACCTCACGTAATAATTCCAAATAGAGAGTCTGAAAGATCAGATCAAATAGTAATCTGCCTTTTATTTCATCTTGGATTGAAAAACTGGGAAGGAGACAGATGGGTTCACAACTGAAACTGGAAATAATAATTAGACGTACAAAGTTATATTGTAATAGACATAAATAACTGTTCAGTTGCTTTTGTGTTGTACAACTAATGAAGTTGTGTTCCACAGATATTGGTGTTGGAAGTGACTCAGTATGTGCCCGCCATCAATCCCATCATATCAAGTCAGTTGATTCTCTGACAGGATCACATTTGTCGCTTGGAAGAACTTCAAAAAACTTTCCTGGAAAATATCGGAGTTTGGTGAGTGAATGTTGAACTTGAGGTGAAATTTCAAAGTAAAGAAATAATTGCAGAGAAAATGAGAGCAATCTGGCAATCAGGTGGATCATTGGGTGTCGAGATTGCATCCACATCGCCTGCGCCTTCTCCCAGTGAGTGAAACTGTGTGAGGGGAGCCCTGCTTCATAAGGTGCACTCTGTTAGTCCCACACCTCACCTTACACTTTCCCAGCTGAGAATTATACTGAATAGTCTTTCAACAGGCACAGTGCTAACCACTGTATTTCTCTAACAGTGATGTGGAGATGATGGTGTTGGTCTGTGGTAAGCACAATAAGAAGTCTCAGAACACCAGGTTAAAGTCCAACAGGTTTATTTGGTAGCACAAGCCACAAACTTTCGGAGCACTATCCCTTCATCAGGTGAGTGGGAGTTGTGTTCATAAACAGCACATATCGACACAAACTTATAATAAGAACATAAGAACATAAGAAATAGGAGCAGGAGTAGGCCATCTAGCCCTTCGAGCCTGCCCCGCCATTCAATAAGATCATGGCTGATCTGTCGTGGCTCAGTTCCACTTTCCCGCTTTCTCCCCATAACCCTTAATCCCCTCTTATCAAAAACCCATCAACCCGCGTCTTAAAAATATTTAGCGAGGCAGCCTCCACCACTTCAACGGGCAGAGAATTCCAGAGATTCACCACCCTTTGAGTGAAGAAGTTCCTCCTCAACTCCGTTCTAAACCGCCCCCCCCCTTTATCTTGAGGCTATGCCCCCTAGTCCTACTGTCCTTTCTGAGCGGGAGGAGTCTCTCCACCTCTATCCTATCCATCCCATTCATCATCTTATACATCTCGATGAGATCTCCCCTCATTCTTCTAAACTCTAACGAGTACAAGCCTAGTTTATTCAGCCTCTCCTCATAGCTCAACCCCCTCAACTCTGGTATCAGCCTAGTAAACCTCCTCTGCACTCCATCCAAGGCCAAAATACCCTTGCGTAAGTGCGGCGACCAAAACTGCACACAGTACTCCAGCTGCGGCCTCACCACTGCCCTATACAGCTGCAGCAAGACCTCCCTACTTTTATATTCAATCCCCCTCGCTATGAAGGCCAGCATCCCATTCGCCTTCCTGACCACCTGCTGCACCTGCAAGCTGGGTTTTTGCGATATGCGTGATGATCTTGGAGATCCTTCCACTTGGAGCTGGCTCTCTAAAAAGATTGTGCATATCAACACCGACATAAGTTTGTGTCTGTATGTGCCCTGTTTGTGAACACAACTCCCACTCACTTGATGAAGGGATACTGCTCCGAAAGCTTGTGGCTTGTGCTACCAAGTAAACCTGTTGGATATTAACTTGGTGTTGTGAGACTTCTTTCTTCTCTAACAAAACAGGCATCTCTTAGAACTGCGTGATTCTTAACCATCCTTGGGGCCGTCAGGTCTTTTTATTTCTTTTCTCCCCAATTACGCACCTAGTATTTTTTTGGCTGTTACGCTTACGACAACTTGACTTTAATCTTCAAGATGACATTTTGATGTGTCTTGAGCTGAGAAACTCGCTGCTATTCTCCCATTGTGGTTCTGATGCCCGAAGCCTCTCATCCCTGGCACAATTCTAGTAAATCTCCTCTGCATCTTCTCTTAACGCCTTAACACCTTTCTGCAGTCTGTTACTCCTGAACTGGACACACTAGCCCAGCTGAGGCCTGACCAATTATTTCTGTTTTATTTATATTCATTTGTGGGACATGGGTGTTGCTGGCTGGCCAGCATTTATGGCATATCCCTAGTTACTGTTGAACTGAGTGGCTCACTGGGCCATTTCAGAGAGAGTTGAGAGACAACCACATTGCTGTGGCTCTGAAGTCACATGTAAACCGGAGAAGGAAGGTAGATTTCCTTCCCTTAAGGACATTAATGAACCAATTGGGTTTTCCTGACAATTGACAATGGTTTAATGGTCATCAACAGATTCTTAATTCCAGGTAGTTTTTATTGAATTCGAATTCCACCATTTGCTGTGTCTGGATTTGAACCCAGGCCCCCAGAGCATTAACTGAATTTTTGGATTAATAGTCTAGCGATAATACCACTAGGCCATCACCTCCCCTAGCCTGACTTCTAATTGCAAATATTCTGATCAAGGAATGGATACTGATTCCGTGAAGTATTTCTCTTTCTCTCTGTAGGATATGACTGATAACAGTAACCATTATATGGTGGTGAAAGCAAAATTCAACTTTTATCAGACCAATGAGGATGAACTGTGCTTCAACAAGGGTGATATTATCCATGTGACCAGAATTGAGGAAGGCGGCTGGTGGGAGGGGACGCTAAATGGCAAAAATGGATGGTTCCCCAGCAATTACGTGAGAGAAATAAAATCTAACGGTAAGTTGTCAAATTGGCAAGTAGATCTGAAGTTTTCAAATACCCCAAGAGGCAATAGAATATTTTTAGTGTAGAGCTTTCCGATCTAGTCGAGAGAGGGATTTCAAAAACTTGCCTTGCTTTTGCCCCCTGCAGGCTAGAGCTTGTAATTCAAGTGTTACAAAGAAATGTTTACATAAGCAGGTTCAATGATAGATATTGAAAGTATGTATAAATGGTGACGACAGGAAATGTATACACAGACAAGATTTTTTAAGTTATTGTGCAACTAAGTGGTGTTCAAATTAATTAAGAAAAGCTACCTGTTATCCTGAGAAGATACAGGTCAATCTTAAACCACTTGATGCAACTGAGTAGATTTCTCGCTAACTTCGGAGAAACGTTAATAGCCAACTAGATTGGTGCGGAGTGGGAGTCACTTGTGGCAGGTTTCCTTCCCTAAATGACATGAGTGAATCCGTTGAGTTTATAGAATAATAGCTACATGGTCACTTTAACTGAGACCAGCTCTTTATGAGTAGATTTTTGTACTGAGTGAATGCTGAATATTTTGTGGTGCTGTTTTGGATGAACTGTTAAACCTCTCAGGTAGATGTGAAAGATCCCATGGCACCATTTGACAAAGAGCAGCGGAGATTTCCTGGGAATCCTGGATCAGTGTTAACCCCTCCACCAATATCACTAACACAGACTGTCTGCCCCTTTCGCGTGGCATTCTGTCGTGTGCAAAATGGCTGCTGCACTTCCTGCTTTACAACAATAACTGCACTTCCAAACACTTGGTGGGACTTCCTGGAATTCCAAAAAGTGCTCTAGCAATGCAAGTTCTTTCTGAGCATCTCAAGGATTTGTGGTTATAGAATCATAAAGGTTTACAGCATGGCCCAACTTGTCCATGCTGCCCAGTTTTTAACCGTTAAGCTAGGCCCAATTGTCCGCATTTGGCCTATATCTCTCTATCCCCATCTTACCCATGTAACTGTCTAAATGTTTTTAAAAGACAAAATTGTACCCACCTCTACTATTACCTCTGGCAGCTTGTTCCAGACACTCACCACCGTCTACAAAAAGTTGCCCCTCTGGACTTCCTCCCTCTCACCTTAAACCTATGCCCTCTAGTTTTAGACTTCTCTACCACTGGGAAAAGATGTTGACTATCTACCTTATCTGTGCCCCTCATTATTTTAAAGACCTCTGGAAGATCTTCCCAAAGTCTTCTATGCTCCAGTGAAAGAAGTCCCAGTCTATCCAGCCTCTCCTTATAATTCGAACCATCAAGTCCCGGTAGCATCCTGGTAAATCTTCTCTGCACTTCTTCTAGTTTAATAATATCCTTTCTGCAATAGAGTGATCAAAACTGTGCACAGTATTACCAATGTCTTGCACAACTTCAACAAGACATTCCAACTTCTGTATTCAGTGTTAAGAACATAAGAACATAAGAAATAGGAGCAGGAGTAGGCCATCCAGCCCTTCGAGCCTGCCCCGCCATTCAATAAGATCATGGCTGATCTGTCGCTGCTCAGTTCCACTTTCCCGCCCTCTCCCCATAACCCTTAATCCCCTCTCCTATCAAAAACCCATCAACCCGCGTCTTAAAAATATTTAGCGAGGCAGCCTCCACCACTTCAACGGGCAGAGAATTCCAGAGATTCACCACCCTTTGAGTGAAGAAGTTCCTCCTCAACTCCGTTCTAAACCGCCCCACTTTTATCTTGAGGCTGTGCCCCCTAGTCCTATTGTCTTTTTATTGTGTTCTGACTAAGGAAACCATGCATGCCAAATGCCTTCTTCACCAGTGACTCCACATTCAAGGAGCTATGAACCTGTACCCCTCGATCTCTTTGTTCTATACCTCTCCCCAGTTGCCCTACCATTAACTGAGTAAGTCCTGCCCTGGTTCAATCTACCAAAATGCATCACCTCACATTTATCTAAATTAAACTCCATCTGTCATTCGTCAGCCCACTGGCCCCATTGATCAAGATCCTGTTGCAATTGGAGATAACTTTCTTCACTGTCCACTATGCCACCAATCTCGGTGTCATCTGCAAACTTACTAACCATGCCTCCTATATTCCCACCCAAATCATTTTTGGGATTAAATTATCAGCATGAGTTGCTGAACTTTGATCTCTGTCTACTGTATAAAATCCTTTAATCATATTAGCCAGCCCAATTAGATCCACTAATCCCCTATACTCAGTGGAATACAAACTGAATCAGTGCAGTGCAGGTGGTAACCGCAACACCACCATCAAACCAGCAGATAAAGGGGGGGCCACTGTCATACTGAACAGAACGGATTACTGCAAAGAAGTGTACCGACAACTGAACAACGGAACAGTTACCCACAGATCCGACCAAAGAACACACCCATCAACTCAATAGACTGATCAAGACCTTTGATCCGGAACTTCAGAGCACTCTCCGTGCTCTCATCCTATGTACTCCCCATGTTGAAGATCTCTACTGCCTCCTGAAGATACACAAGGCCAACACACCCAGCCGTCCCATCGTATCAGGCAATGGGACCCTCTCTGGCTACGTCGAGGGCATCCTGAAACCCATTGCACAAAGCCCCCAGTTTCTGTCATGACACTACGGACTTCCTACAGAAACTCAGCACACATGGAGCAGTTGAACCAGGGACACTCCTCGTCACAATGGATGTCTCGGCGCTCTACACCAACATCCCCCACAACGATGGCATTGCTGCAACTGCCTCAGTACTCAACGCTGACAACTGCCAGTTTCCAGATGCAATTTTACAACTCATCCGCTTCACCCTGGACCACAATGTCTTCACCTTCAACAACCAGTTCTTCATCCAGACACATGGAACAGCCATGGGGACCAAATTCACACCTCAATATGCCAACATCTTTGTACACAGGTTTGACCAAGACCCCTTCACTGCACAGGACCTTCAACCGATGCTATACACTAGATACATCGATGACATTTTCTTCCTTTGGACTCATGGTGAACAATCACTGAAACAACAACATGATGACATCAACAAGTTCCATCCCACCATCAGACTCACCATGGATTACTCTCCAGAATTGGTTACATTCTTGGACACACGCATCTCCATTAAGGACGGTCACCTCAGCACCTCACTGTCCCGCAAACCCATGGATAACCTCACGATGCTCCACTTCTCCAGCTTCCACGCAAAACATGTTAAAGAAGCCATTCCCTACGGACAAGCCCTCCGTATACACAGGATCTGCTCAGATCAGGAAGATTGCAACAGACACCTCCAGGCACTAAAAGATGCCCTCATAAGAACAGGATATGGCGCTTGACTCATTGATCGAGTGTTCTGATGTGTTGCAGCGAAAAACCGCACTGAACTCCTCAGAAGACAAACACGGGACATGGTGGACAGGACACCCTTCGTCATCCAGTACTTCCCCGGAGCAGAGAATCTATGACATCTTCTCCAGAGCCTTCAACCTGTCATTGATGAAGACGAACATCTTGCCAAGGCCATCCCCACTTCTTGCCTTCAAACAACTGCACAACCTCAAACAGACCATTGTCTGCAGCGAACTACCCAGCCTTCAGGAGAACAGTGACCACAACACCACACAACCCTGCCACAGCAACCTCTGCAAGACATGCTGGATCATCGACATGGATGCCATCATCTCACGTGAGAACACCATCCACCAGGTACACGGTACATACTCTTGCAATTTGGCCAACGTTGTCTACCTGATACGCTGCAGGAAAGGATGTCCCGAAGCATGGTACACTGGGGAGACCACGCAGATGCTATGGCAACAGATGAATGAACATCGCTTGACAATCACCAGGCAGGAGTGTTCTCTTCCTGTTGGGACACTTCAACAGTCACGGGCATTCAGCCTCTGATCTTCGGGTAAACATTCTCCAAGGCTGTTTTCACGACACATGACAATGCAGACTCGCTGAGCAGAGACTGATAGCCAAGTTCCACACACGTGAGAACGGCTTCAGCCAGGATCTTGGGTTCATGTCACACTATCTGTAATCCCCACGACTTGTCTGGGCTCGCAACATCTCACTAACTGTCCTGTCTGGAGACAATACACATCTCTTTAACCTGTGCTTAACCCTCTCTCCACTCACACTGTCTGCACCTTTAAGATTTGATTACGTGTAAAGATTCGCATTCCAACCATTATCTTGTAACTGAGTTTGTGTCTGTATATGTCCTGTTTTGTGAACACAACTTCCACTTACCTGATGGAGTCTGAGATTTCGAAAGCTAGTGTTGCGAAATAAACCTGTTGGACTTTAACCTGGTGTTGTGAGACTTCTTACTGTGCTTACCCCAGACCAACGCTGGCATCTCCACATCTTGCCTGTACAGTGCAGAGGAGAGTGGCAGGGCAGGTTGCTGGTGACATGGGATGAGCAAGAATTTGATGAACTGGGGCTCTGCTTTCTCAGCGATGAACCCTTTGACACAGAGAGAGTTTGCCAAACTACTTGGATGAGTAATGTAATGGTGTTGCGATTTTTAATTTGTCCTTGAGCATTGCTGGCAAGGCTAGCATTTATTTCCCATCCCCAACTGCCATTGAAACAGAACGGCTTACTTGGCCATTTCTGTGGGCAGTTCAGAGTCAATCACATTGGTCCTACTTGGTGAGGAACATGTAGGAAGAATGAGTATCCCCTGTCCCTCTCTCTTTACTCTCCTCCCATTTTAATCTTTTTGCGGAGCTTGCAGTGCGTTTATTTCTGATTAAGTGATGAGCTGGCCGGGTTTCAGATTCTGATTTATGTTGCGGGTTGAATATTTTGTGCTGGTGTTCGTTAATTAAAAGCTTGGCAACTGATTCATTCCACAGAGAAGCCGGTCTCACCAAAGTCAGCAACTTTGAAAAGTTCTCCAAAAGGATTTGAAACTCCTCCAATTAGTAAAAGCTACTACAATGTGGTGAGTGACACATCTTGTTTGTATTGAATGGGTTTTGAAGAAGGGCTTTCTGCTAAAATGCGTTGCTTTGGTGGCATTTCAACACAGCCGCCAAACTGAGGGGCTATTTTGAAGGCCCTGTGTATTTTGCCTCCATGTATATCTGTTTGTGTGGGAAGATGTAGCAGTGCAGTGGTACAGCCTGCAAAACAAAACTTTCTGTAATGATGCAGTTGATGTCTTTGTGGCGAGATTTGATTTGAAAAAGATCACTAACAAAATATGTTGATTACATAACAGGCAAGTTTTTTTTGCTAATGAATTTGGGAAAAATCTGTTCAGGAACACAGTTTATGGGGAGAAGAAAGCATTTTTTTTAGGGAAATATGTGATGGAAACAGAAGTTACCAGTTTAAAGCTGCTGCAGGTATCGGTTTACGTCGTTGATGTTTATCACACAATTCACAAGGACCTTTAAAAATACATCTGACTGAAGCTCAATTTGACATTGAACCATCACAAGAGATATTGACCACAAGAGATCAAAGAGGCAGATTTTAAGGGCCATTTTAAAGGAGGAGACAGAGGTGGAGAAACATGAGGGGATTCCAGAGTTTAAAGCCCAGACAGATTTGGTTTGATTTGATTTGATCTATTATTGTCTCATGTATTAGCATACAGTGAAAAGTATTGTTTCTTGTGCGCTATACAGACAAAGCATACTGTTCATAGAGAAGGAAACGAGAGTGTGCAGAATGCAGTTTTACAGTGATAGCTAGGGTGTGGAGAAAGATCAACTTAATGCAAGGTAAATCCATTCAAAAGTGACAGCAGTGGGGAAGAAGCTGTTCTTGAGTTGGTTTGTATGTGACCTCAGACTTTTGTATCTCTTTCCTGACAGAATGTCTGGGGTGCGTGGGGGTCCTTAATTATGCTGGCTGCTCTGCCGAGGCAGCAGCAAGTGTAGACAGTGTCAATGGATGGAAGGCTGGTTTGCGTGAGGGATTGGGCTACATTCACGACCCTTTGTAGTTTCTTGCAATCTTGGGCAGAGCAGGAGACATACCAAACTGTGATATAACCAGAAAGAATATTTTCTGTAGTGTATCTGTAAAAGTTGGTGAGAGTTGTATCTGGCATGCCAAATTTCCTCAGTCTCCTGAGGAAGTGGAGTCATTGGTGAGCTTTCTTAATTATAGTTGACATCAATGATGGAGTAACAACTGTGAGAGATGAGCTGAGTGGCAGAATTGGAAGAATGTTCATGTCTCAGAGCTTTGGTGAGGTTATTACTTTTAATTAGTTTAATTTCTTTTGTTACTGAGACTTTAGTGAGGACCTAAACTGACCAGGGTTACTTGGATATATCCTTGAATTAATGAAATAAGGATATTTGTAACTGTGGTGGAGGGTGGAACTATCCTCTTACACTGTGTCCGTTTCAATGGTAGAAACATTCAGATTGCCCAACTGCTGTGAAAAGGGAATGAGTTCCACACAGGATTTCACCTCCAGTTCATCACTGAATGTCTCCTGTTCACACTTGATACTCTACATTTGAACAGTAAAGTTGATGAGCAAGGTGTTTTTTTGACCAGTGTAAAAGGATTGCTTTGAGCTGAAATTTTCTTCAATGAAGCTTGTCTTCATGTAAAGACAGCAGAGAGATAATGTTCACTTTGCTCTTTGGGTATAAGGCTTGACTTTAACTCCATGCTCCATGGGTCAGGTTAGCGTGCAATGTGTTCCTTGCGTGAACATCTGCTGGTTCCTATAGTGATGGTTTTTATGGCCTAATTGAGTTGGTCTGTTCAGTTTGTCCCCAAGTGGCTCCTCAGCAGTTTTTATAATGGCTGCTGTGTACGGACACATGAATAATGGAATCAGATGGACAGCTGGCATGTTGAACTTTTCTCAGCAGGACACTGAGCAGACTCGTCCCTGCATTAACCAACAGCCCTCGATACCGTGAGCACATACTGCCCTGATGACACCGCGGTGTGACAGGAAGCTGTGTGTGATTGACTCCGGTTATACTCAGCTGGAGAGTCGGGCGAGACAAAGATATGGAAGCTTGAACTCCATGGACAGCGTGCTCTCTCTCGCTCTCACAATCTGCCTATTTTTAGTTTCTGTATGGCTGGAGCTGAAATTAAATCTCTATCAGGTTTTTATGGGAGGGAATCCTCATAGTTGTTGATCTCAGCAATGTTGATTCCTAAGGCTGGAAACCTTGGGTTAATTGGGGTCAGAGCTGGTCACCAGCAAGATCCCAAAGTGAACCTTCTGTGTGTTATAGTTTGAGTGTTTGTCCTTTTCCCGTGGAGCCTTTGATCATTCATAGAATCCATACAGTACAGGAGGAGGCCATTCAGCCCATCAAGTCTGTACCGACAACAATCCCACCCAGGCCCTATTCCCATAACCTCGCATATTTACCCTGCTAATCCCCTGACATTAAGGGACAATTTAGCATGGTCAATCAACTTAACCCACACATCTTTGGACTGTGGGAGGAAACCAGAGCATCTGGAGGAAACCCACACAGACACGGGGGGAAACGGCAAACCCCACACGGACAGTTATCGAGGCTGGAATTGAACCTGGCTCCCTGGTGCTGTGAGACAGCTAACCACTGTGCCACCCATTGTCTGAGGCAGCTACCAGTTCCAGCCCACTTCATCACCTTTATCTCCGCACCTTTACATGGAAGTACATAGAATTTATACAATTCAGATTAATTTCTTCTTGATGCGATAAAGAGTTGTGAGAAGCAAATGATGTGAGATCATGTACACAAAGAGAATACACAGAGACAAAGGAATGGGAGAGACTAATGGGATGTTGGAGAATGCACTTCAGTTGTATCGAGCCCTGGGCTGATTGTTCACTTCTGAACGTTGCACCTCAGGAAGGATATATTGCTCATTGAGAGGTACGGTGCCATTTCATTAGCATACTACTGTGGCTAAAATGGGTTAAATTATGATGCCAACTTGCATTGAGTAGGTTTCATTTCCTCGAGTGTAGCATATTAATAAGTGATCCTGTCTGGGTTTATAAGATGACTAAAGGTTTTTAGTAGGATGGTGGGAGATAAACTATTTCCTCTGTCACATAGTCTCCCTTCCTCTTGGGGCTCTAAAGTATATTCCCCCCCTCCCCCACATCCCCACCCCCTTCCAGGTGCTGTGTTTGGGGGTCAGCTGACAGTTTGAAAACTGGGATTGATAGATTTTAGTTAACTAAGGGCTATGGAGACAATGTGGGAAGGTATAGCACAGCCGTAGTTGAATTGAGTGGCAGAACAGGCTGAAAGGGGCCGAATGGCAGCACAGACGAGTTGATTTGATCCCAGCCTTGTTTTTTTATAACACTGACCTTCTGATGGGAGCAGGTGCAGAGTATAGAGACTGGAAAGTTAACGTTTGCTCCCGATTTTCCACCCAATAATTGTAATTGCTGGTGTTTGACTTTGTCAAATCCTTTGGGTTAATTTGAGGACATTTGAAGCGGTTGTGTTGTGACTCGGTGTCTGCCAGCTAGTGACGGTTCACTCTCTATGTAGGTCATTCAGTCCCATTTTGTTAGAGGCTGGATTTTTGCCTTGGGCCCTGCTTCTGAGACTGTGTGGTGTAGTTGTACGAGACATGCACAGTGACTGAGGGAACAGCAGTGTGCTGAGCTGCGCAAGGTTTTGTGCTTTTCAGATTCCGTGGTCCTGATGTGGATCAGTGAAGCTCAGGTTGAAGAATGCTGCTGTGTGGCTAGATTACCCTGAGGTGGAGGAGTTTGATTCAAGGCCGGTAATGTTTCATGGGTTCCTGTAGCAGTTTGGACATGAGACAGAAAGATCGAGGAAATGAGGTGATGACTGCAACAGTGACAGAGAATGTTACTGATGTCCCAGGCAAATCTCACTCTGAGGTTGGGGGAGGAGGGATTGAGTTTGGGGAATTTATTGGTTTTATTTGGGAACGTTGTACTGAACATTGCCCATGACAGTAACCCTGCTGAATCAGTGTTTTACTGAGTGTTACAGAAGCTAGCAGCGAGGGTAATGGTGGGGTCAGTGAGTGGGAGCTTGGGCCAATGCTGGGGGTCAGAGCCGAGGGAGACCCCAGAGTCAGTGACCAGCTCAAAATAGGGACCGATGGAGACTTTGGATCCTGGGGTGTCAGTTACATCTTCAATGTTGGACTCCTGTCTGGGATCATGAGCTAATCTCGGGCTGTGAGCAGTGACTTGTGGGAATGGTCTCCATTACACCACAGCTCCTGGAAAGGTTTCCTATCAAGGCAGGGGCAGTTGTGACTTCCTGGTTTAATAAGTGGATCTCGACCAAATTAGTGGACCCGGGTTCGATTCCTGGCTCAGGTCACTGTCTGTGTGGAGTTTGCACGTTCTCCTCATGTCTGTGTGGGTTTCCTCCCACAGTCCAAAGATGTGCGGGTTAGGTTGATTGGCCATGCTAAAAATTGCCCCTTAGTCTCCTGAGATGCGTAGGTTAGAGGGATTAGTGGGTAAAGTATGAAGGGATATGGGGGTAGAGCCTGGGTGGGATTGTGGTCGGTGCAGACTCGATGGGCTGAAGGGCCTCTTTCTGCATTGTAGGGTTCTATGATTCTATGAAACCTCTCCCCGTTTGTGTTCAGGCTTCAGTCCAGAGTATTGAGCAGAAAATCCAGGCAGCCACTCCCAGTGTAGTGCTGAGGGAGTGCCGCACTGTCAGAGGGTCAGTGCTGAGGGAGTGCCGCACTGTCAGAGGGTCAGTGCTGAGGGAGTGCCGCACTGTCAGAGGGTCAGTGCTGAGGGAGTGCCGCACTGTCAGAGGGTCAGTGCTGAGGGAGTGCCGCACTGTCAGAGGGTCAGTGCTGAGGGAGTGCCGCACTGTCAGAGGGTCAGTGCTGAGGGAGTGCCGCACTGTCAGAGGGTCAGTGCTGAGGGAGTGCCTCACTGTCAGAGGGTCAGTGCTGAGGGAGTGCCGCACTGTCAGAGGGTCAGTGCTGAGGGAGTGCCGCACTGTCAGAGGGTCAGTGCTGAGGGAGTGCCGCACTGTCAGAGGGTCAGTGCTGAGGGAGTGCCGCACTGTCGGAGGGTCAGTGCTGAGGGAGTGCCGCGCTGTCGGAGGGTCAGTACTGAGGGAGTGCCACACTGTCAGAGGGTCAGTGCTGAAGGAGTGCCGTGCTGTCGGAGGGTCAGTACTGAGGGAGTGCCATTCTGTCGGAGGGTCAGTACTGAGGGAGTGCTGCATTGTTGGTGGTGCAGGCTTTCAGGTGAGACATTAAACTGTTATTCTGTCTGCTTTTTAAGATGATCCTAATTAATACCATAACACAGTTCCAGGCAGGGAGATTCTCCCCAGTCTCATGGGCAAAATGTAGCACTCGGACATCATCCCAAAGACAGATTGTCATGTTGTTTGTGGGATCTTACTGTGCAGCTGTTGGCTGCCACATTGCAACAGTGATTACACTTTGAGTACTTCATTGGCTGTGAAGTGCCCTGGGACATCCTGAGGTGCTGAAATTTGCTGCAGAAATTTCTTCCTTTCAAGTGAAATTTTGACTCAGTTTGCTGAGAGTGTTATTCTGTCAGTTGCCGTGCTGACATTATGAGGCTGTAGTGTGGTTTAATGGGCATCTGCAGGAAGGAATACCGTTCCTACTATAATCTAAGGCATCAGCCAATTGTCTCGCTACAACACGCAAGAGCAAGGAACCTCGTTTAAAACCAGTGTCAACCTGTTCCAGCCCAGCTGCTGGAGATTTCACTCATTGCATTGCGATTGAATAAATGCCTCAAGTGACAACTGCCCCCCCCCACCCACCCCCCGCCCCCGGCCCTTTCCCCTCCCTGGTCATCCCTCTGAAGCTCCACTGCATGCAGGTATGGGTGGGGTCAATAATAAAATGTGGCAAGCTCGGGCATTCTGAGACAGTGGCGATTTAGGAAGAGGTCATATGTTATACCTGCGATTTTATAGGCAGCTTCACAGTGAGTGTTTATGGAGAATCATGGAGGCGCTGATCGCTGTGTGAGGTTGTCTGGTGAGTTAATCCTTGACCACAACTCCATCAGACATCCTCCAGCCCTACAGGAAATGGGGAGGGTAGATCCTGTTGGTTGACTCCCTGATTGGAATGTCAAAGTTAGTAATGCCTTGACAATAGAAAATTCAAAGCACCAAGATGTAGCTCAGCTGTTTGTGAGAAGGGTCTTCCCTTTCAGAGCCTTCCTACATGCCTGGAGTTCCACACCCCCTCTCTCCACCCCCTGAGGTGACTGGTTGGGAAGGAACTGTTGTCTCCCTCCTTCTGGAATGCAGAGAGCTGAAGTGGTTTTTGTCGAGGTTCATCCTGAGTAGCTCCATGAGTCATCTCTCCGGGCTGTTTCCGGGGACGGGGACTCTGTGCTCTACAGGCTGTTCCCAGGGTGGGAACTCTGTGCTCTATGGGCTGTTCCCAGGGACGGGGACTCTGTGTTCTGTGGGCTGTTCCCAGGGACGGGGACTCTGTGCTCTACGGGCTGTTCCCAGGGACGGGGACTCTGTGCTCTACGGGCTGTTCCCAGGGACGGGGACTCTGTGCTCTACAGGCTGTTCCCAGGGACGGGGACTCTGTGCTGTACGGGCTGTTCCCAGGGACAGGAACTCTGTGCTGTACGGGCTATTCCCAGGGAGACACACAAAGCTCAAAAGTTCATGAGCACAGTGGAAAGCGCTCTTTGGTCTGCTCAGAGCCTTTGGTCCTCCAGTTGTGCTCGACTGAAATGTTGCAGACTGGCATATTCTGAGGTCCAGGACTATGTGCTGAGGGTGGCAGTAAAGCTTGATCACAAACAAGCTTTACTTGGCCAACATTGTCCACCTGATACACTGCAGGAAAGGATGTCCTGGGACAGGGTACATTGGGGAGACCATGCAGACGCTACGATAGCAGATGTTTGAACATCACTTGACAATCACCAGGCAAGACTGTTCTCCTACTGTTGGGGAACACTTCAGTGGTCACAGGCATTCGGCCTCTGATCTTCGGGTAAACATTCTCCAAGGCGCCTTCACGACACACGACAGCGCAGAGTTGCTGAGCAGAGACTGATAGCCAAGTTCCGCACACATGAGGATGGCCTCAACCGGGATCTTGGGTTCATGTCGCACTATCTGTAACCCCCGAGACTTCCCCGGGCTTGCAAAATCTCACTTACTGTCCTGTCTGGAGACAGTACACATCCCTTTAACCTGTGCTTAACCCTCTCTCCACTCACGTTATCTGTACCTTTGAGACTTGATTATGTGTAAAGACTCGCATTCCAACCATTATTTTGTAAATTGAGTTTGTGTCTTTATATGCCCTGTTTGTGAACAGAACTCCCACTCACCTGATGAAGGGGCAGCAAGTGCTCCGAAAGCTTGTGGTTTGTGCTATCAAGTAAACCGGTTGGACTTCTCATTGTGCTTACCCCAGTCCAACACTGGCATCTCCACATCACAGTAAAGCTTGTGCCAGCTGCCACAGTGCAGCAGTTGGGAAAGGTCCAGGACCTTTCAGCCAAAGGACACTGGAGCTAGTAACTGTTGAACCCTCGCTGTGTGTTTGACATGGTATTTATACGCTGAATATTAAGGGTGCAACATGCTGTTTGGAGAAAAGCTGAATTTCGATTGCACTTTCTGTAGTTTTCAGTTGGAAATGTTTTGTACTGAGCTGTATGCTTGATGTGGAATATGTACTGTCAGCACCAAGGATATTACAGTTATATTGAGGCACCTCAGAGAATGTTATATGGAGAATGGTTGAACTTATCGCATTTTCTGTAATTTTCAGTTTGAAACGTTTTGTAACGTAATTTTACAATTTTAAGGAACAAAGTATATTTAGTGTGTGCCGGGTGGAGTGGGGCAGGGTTTGAGGGGGTAGGGTGTCCAGTGAGTAACAAAATAGAACAGAGCTGAAATATTGATTTGTTCAAATGTGAATGAGATTTAATGTTTCAGGGAGTGAGGGCCCAGTCTGTGGAAGCGGCTCCCCAGAGCGGGGGAATGAATGGAAGGAGTTCGAATCAACCTATTCAAATGCAAATCAGATAGATCTCTGTCAGAGAATATTAGCATATTTTGGGACAACGTCTCTGGGTAATTGGAGACACACTGTGGTGAGTGGAGTGTGTTTGAGAAGAGCATTGAGTCATAGAGGTTTACAGCATGGAAACAGGCCCTTCGGCCCAATTTGTCCATGCTGCCCCCTTTTTTAATCCCCTAAATTAATCCTAATTGCCTGCATTTGGTCCATATCCCTCTATACCCATTTTATACATGTAACTGTAAAAATGGTTTTTAAAAGACAAAATTGTATCCACCTCTACTACTACCTCTGGCAGCTTGTTCCAGACAATCACCACCCTTATCATCTCCTGTCTCACCTTAAACCTATGCCCTCTGGTTTTAGACTCCACTACCTTTGGGAAAAGATATTGACTATCTAGCTGATCTGCGCCCTTCATTATTTTATAGACCTCTATAAGATCACCCCTCTGCTTTCTACACTCCAGGGAAAAAGTCCCAGTCTATCCAGCCTCTCCTTATAACTCAAACCACCAAGTCCCAGTAGCATCCTGGTAAATCTTTTCTGCACTCTTTCTAGTTTAATAATATCCTTTCTATAATAGGGTGACCAAAACTGTACACAGTATTCCAAATGTGGCCTTACCAATGTCATGTATACCTTCAGCAAGACGTCCCAACTCCTGTATTCAGTGTTCTGACCGATGAAACCAAACATGCCAAATGCCTTCTTCACCACTCTGTCCACCCGTGACTCCACTTTCAAGGAGCTGTGAGGTGGGACAGGTTTTTGGAGGGGTGGGGGGTAGTGGGACAAAGCCCTGAAAGCTAGTAGCATTTGCTACCAAATAAACCTGTTGGATTTTAACCTGGTGTTATGAGACTTCATCCTGCGTTTATCCCTGTAACCCCATACATTTGCAATGGTTAATCCATCTAGCCTACACATCTTGGGACACCAAGGGGCAATTGAGCATGGCCAATCCACCTAACCTGCACATCTTTGGAGTGTGGGAGGAAACCCATGCAGACACGGGGAGTAAGTGCAAACCCCACCCAGTCACCCAAGGCTAGATCAAACCCGGGTCCCTGGTGCTGTGAGGCAGCAGTGCTAACCACTGTGCCACCCACTTGGCACTTATTTTCTTTTAGCAGTTTCAGAATCACAAATGAAGATATTGTAATCACTGAGATCAGGATTACAATTTGTAACCGTGGACAAAATGAATAAAAGCGGTCTGTCAGTTTCTCAAATGAATGCAACCTTTCTTGAACTGCAGTAGTGTGGAGTATCTGTGCCCAGGGAAACTTCATTTCTTGCATTTGAAGAGCCCAGTGTCTATTATTTCTTCAGCAATCTCTTTTCATTTTGAATGACTGGGTTAGTGGTTTGCAACAAGACTGCAGCAATTGTGAAGAGAACATTTAAACTGTGATTTATTGTCTTTTACAGGAGCTCCCAGTGTTTTGTGTCAGTCCCAGATGGATGGGTTGATTGCACAGGCCGAAATTAAGATTAACCCTGTATTTGCATGATGTGCTGCAGAGTTTCTGTGTCTTGGGCTGGTGCATTGGGCATGACCAGCAACGATAGCCTTTCAGTCGCGGGTAATTGTTTCTAGTTTTAGACACAGAGGCAGCTGCTGGCCAGCCTACGCAGCCCCCTAGCCCATCTTCATCAAGCAGCAATATAAAATCTGTAAAAGCTGCAATAACTGCTGTATTAAAACATCTTTGGTTCAAAGTGTTGTTATTTGACTGAAGATTTAATACTTTATGTTTGGTGTCAGTCATCTCTTGATGTGGAGCAGTTCCTGAGTTGGAGGGTCATGGATTCAAGCTACGCTACAAAGACTTAAGAACATAATATAAGCTGAAATTTAATTACATGATTGAAATAGTGCCGCACTGTCAGAGGGTCAGTGCTGAGGGAGTGCCGCACTGTCGGAGGGTCAGCGCTGAGGGAGTGCCGCACTGTCAGAGGGTCAGCGCTGAGGGAGTGCCGCACTGTCAGAGGGTCAGCGCTGAGGGAGTGCCGCACTGTCAGAGGGTCAGTGCTGAGGGAGTGCCGCACTGTCAGAGGGTCGGTGCTGACGGAGTGCCGCACTGTCAGAGGGTCGGTGCTGAGGGAGTGCCGCACTGTCAGAGGGTCGGTGCTGAGGGAGTGCCGCACTGTCAGAGGGTCAGTGCTGAGGGAGTGCCGCACTGTCAGAGGGTCAGTGCTGAGGGAGCGCCACACTGTCAGAGGGTCAGTGCTGAGGGAGTGCCGCACTGTCAGAGGGTCAGTGCTGAGGGAGTGCTGCACTGTCAGAGGGTCAGTGCTGAGGGAGTGCCGCACTGTCAGAGGGTCAGTGCTGAGGGAGTGCCACATTATTTTGTTACCATAGTGCTGTTGGTGGGATCTTAATCTCTGCAAATTGGTTGCTGCCTATTTGCATTACAATAGAGACTATCATTTAAGTATCTCATTGGCTGTGAAGGGTGTTGGAATGGCATGTGGTTGCAAAAGGTGCTACAGAAATGCAAGTCTTGCATCATATTTAGAATCTGAAGTGTGGGTGATGAGGAGGCTATTACTGCTGATTTCAGAGGCTGCTCCAGTTGAGAGAGTGTCAATCTGTGAAGCTGATGCTTCAGTAATGAGAGAGGTTTGACCTGGACTCAACAGTCAGAATCTTTGTGTCCTCTCCTGTTGCAGTATTCCAGAGTTGGGACTGTGCAATGCATCCTCCCTGAATGGGAAGCGGGCTCCACAATTCCCTGTCTGCTGTCAGCATTGAGTACTGGCAAAGCTGAGACATCCCCCCCCACCCCCCTCTAAGCAGGCATCCAGTGAATGACTATCCCCTACCCCTCTCGAGATTGTGTGCCTAGTGGTGATGGGAGAGGGTCCCTGAAGTCCTGTGTGGGCTGCACTGGTCTCGAGGGCTGTGTCTCAATCAGTGTTTGAAATGTATTGTTCACATAGGCTTCTATAATAACACAGGGGAGTTTGCGGAGTCTATGACAGATCTCTCTGCCTCTGCCCATGTTTACCCCCCTCTCTCCACTCCCACTCTCACCACCCCCTCGTCTAAATTATAATCAATACCCCCGGATATTTCAAAGTGAATTGAATAATGATGCTCAAACTGAAAGCTGTTCTCAATATTTTTTGCTGTCTCCTTTCACCTCCTTAAATTGCATTTTAATGTTGACTCATATCCCAGCTTTGCAAATCCGGCAGTGGAAACAGTCAGTGTTTCACCATCTGTGCTCTTCCAGTGAAAGCTTTTCAAATTCTCATTCTCCAGTCCCTCACTTGCCTGCTCCAACCCTCACACTCACACCCATCCCCTCGCACCCTCGCTGTGCCCCTCACACTCACACCCGGCCCCTCGCTCCCTCACTGTGCCCCTCACACTCACACCCATCCCCTCGCTCCCTCGCTGTGCCCCTCACACTCACACCCGGCCCCTCGCTGTGCCCCTCACACTCACACCCATCCCCTCGCACCCTCGCTGTGCCCCTCACACTCACACCCGGCCCCTCGCTCCCTCGCTGTGCCCCTCACACTCACACCCATCCCCTCGCACCCTCGCTGTGCCCCTCACACTCACACCCGGCCCCTCGCTCCCTCGCTGTGCCCCTCACACCCGGCCCCTCACTCCCTCACTGTGCCCCTCACACTCACACCCAGCCACTCACTCCCTCACTGTGCCCCTCACACTCACACCCGTCCCCTCACTCCCTCGCTGTGCCCCTCACACTCACACCCGGCCCCTCGCTCCCTCGCTGTGCCCCTCACACTCACACCCGGCCCCTCACTCCCTCGCTGTGCCCCTCACACTCACACCCGGCCCCTCGCTGTGCCCCTCACACTCATACCCGGCCCCTCGCTCCCTCACTGTGCCCCTCACACTCACACCCAGCCCCTCACTCCCTTGCTGTGCCCCTCACACTCACATCCAGCCCCTCACTCCCTCGCTGTGCCCCTCACACTCACACCCAGCCCCTCACTCCCTCACTGTGCCCCTCACACTCACATCCATCCCCTCACTCCCTCGCTGTGTCCCTCACACTCACACCCGGCCCCTCACTGTGCCCCTCACACTCACACCCAGCCCCTCGCTCCCTCACTGTGCCCCTCACACTCACACCCAGCCCCTCACTCCCTCGCTGTGCCCCTCACACTCACACCCAGCCCCTCACTCCCTCGCTGTGCCCCTCACACTCACACCTGTCCCCTCACTCCCTCGCTGTGCCCCTCACACTCACACCCGTCCCCTCACTCCCTCGCTGTGCCCCTCACACTCACACCTGTCCCCTCACTCCCTCGCTGTGCCCCTCACACTCACACCCGTCCCCTCACTCCCTCGCTGTGCCCCTCACACTCACACCCGTCCCCTCACTCCCTCGCTGTGCCCCTCACACTCACACCTGTCCCCTCACTCCCTCGCTGTGCCCCTCGCACTCACACCCAGCCCCTCACTCCCGCACTGTGCCCCTCACACTCACACCCATCCCCTCACTCCCTCGCTGTGCCCCTCACACTCACACCCATCCCCTCACTCCCTCGCTGTGCCCCTCACACTCACACCCGGCCCCTCACTGTGCCCCTCACACTCACACCCATCCCCTCACTCCCTCACTGTGCCCCTCACACACACCCGGCCTCTCGCTCCCTCGCTGTGCCCCTCACACTCACACCCATCCCCTCACTCCCTCACTGTGCCCCTCACACTCACACCCGGCCCCTCGCTCCCTCGCTGTGCCCCTCACACTCACACCCGGCCCCTCACTGTGCCCCTCACTGTGCCCCTCACACTCACACCCGGCCCCTCACTGTGCCCCTCACTGTGCCCCTCACACTCACACCCGGCCCCTCGCTCCCTCACTGTGCCCCTCACACTCACACCCATCCCCTCGCTCCCTCAATGTGCACCTCACACTCACACCCGGCCCCTAGCTCCCTCGCTGTGCCCCTCACACTCACACCCATCCCCTCACTCCCTCACTGTGCCCCTCACACTCACACCCATCCCCTCGCTCCCTCACTGTGCCCCTCACACTCACACCCATCCCCTCGCTCCCTCAATGTGCACCTCACACTCACACCCGGCCCCTCGCTCCCTCGCTGTGCCCCTCACACTCACACCCATCCCCTCACTCCCTCGCTGTGCCCCTCACACTCACACCCATCCCCTCACTCCCTCGCTGTGCCCCTCACACTCACACCCATCCCCTCACACTCACACCCGGCCCCCCGCTCCCTCGCTGTGCCCCTCACACTCACACCCATCCTCTCACTCCCTCGCTGTGCCCCTCACACTCACACCCGGCCCCTCACTCCCTCGCTGTGCCCCTCACACTCACACCCGGCCCCTTGCTGTGCCCCTCACACTCATACCCGGCCCCTCGCTCCCTCACTGTGCCTCTCACACTCTCACCCAGCCCCTCACTCCCTCGCTGTGCCCCTCACACTCACACCCATCCCCTCACTCCCTCGCTGTGCCCCTCACACTCACACCCATCCCCTCACTCCCTCGCTGTGCCCCTCACACTCACACCCATCCCCTCACTCCCTCGCTGTGCCCCTCACACTCACATCCGGCCCCTCGCTGTGCCCCTCACACTCACACCCGGCCTCTCGCTCCCTCGCTGTGCCCCTCACACTCACACCCATCCCCTCACTCCCTCGCTGTGCCCCTCACACTCATACCCGGCCCCTCACTCCCTCGCTGTGCCCCTCACACTCACACCCAGCCCCTCACTCCCTCGCTGTGCCCCTCACACTCACACCTGTCCCCTCACTCCCTCGCTGTGTCCCTCACACTCACACCCGGCCCCTCACTGTGCCCCTCACACTCACACCCGGCCCCTCGCTCCCTCGCTGTGCCCCTCACACTCACACCCGGCCCCTCGCTCCCTCGCTGTGCCCCTCACACTCACACCCGGCCCCTCACTCCCTCGCTGTGTCCCTCACACTCACATCCGGCCCCTCGCTGTGCCCCTCACACTCACACCCGGCCTCTCGCTCCCTCGCTGTGCCCCTCACACTCACACCCATCCCCTCACTCCCTCGCTGTGCCCCTCACACTCACACCCAGCCCCTCACTCCCTCGCTGTGCCCCTCACACTCACACCCAGCCCCTCACTCCCTCACTGTGTCCCTCACACTCACACCCGGCCCCTCGCTGTGCCCCTCACACTCATACCCGGCCCCTCGCTCCCTCGCTGTGCCCCTCACACTCACACCCAGCCCCTCACTCCCTCGCTGTGCCCCTCACACTCACACCCAGCCCCTCACTCCCTCACTGTGTCCCTCACACTCACACCCGGCCCCTCGCTGTGCCCCTCACACTCATACCCGGCCCCTCGCTCCCTCGCTGTGCCCCTCACACTCACACCCAGCCCCTCACTCCCTCGCTGTGCCCCTCACACTCACACCTGTCCCCTCACTCCCTCGCTGTGTCCCTCACACTCACACCCGGCCCCTCACTGTGCCCCTCACACTCACACCCGGCCCCTCGCTCTCTCGCTGTGCCCCTCACACTCACACCCATCCCCTCACTCCCTCGCTGTGCCCCTCACACACACACCCGGCCCCTCGCTCCCTCGCTGTGCCCCTCACTGTGCCCCTCACACTCACACCCGGCCCCTCGCTGTGCCCCTCACATAAGAACATAAGAAATAGGAGCAGGAGTAGGCCATCTAGCCCTTCGAGCCTGCCCCGCCATTCAATAAGATCATGGCTGATCTGTCGTGGCTCAGTTCCACTTTCCCGCCCTCTCCCCATAACCCTTAATCCCCTCTCTTATCAAGAACCCATCAACCCGCTTCTTAAAAATATTTAGCGAGGCAGCCTCCACCACTTCAACGGGCAGAGAATTCCAGAGATTCACCACCCTTTGAGTGAAGAAGTTCCTCCTCAACTCCGTTCTAAACCGCCTCCCCTTTATCTTGAGGCTGTGCCCCCTAGTCCTACTGTCTTTTTTGAGCGGGAAGAGTCTCTCCACCTCTATCCTATCCATCCCGTTCATCATCTTATACGGCTCAATGAGATCTCCCCTCATTCTTCTAAACTCTAACGAGTACAAGCCTAGTTTATTCAGCCTCTCCTCATAGCTCAATCCCCTCAACTCCGGTATCAGCCTAGTAAACCTCCTCTGCACTCCCTCCAAGGCCAAAATATCCTTGCGCAGGTGCGGCGCCCAAAACTGCACACAGTACTCCAGCTGCGGCCTCACCAATGCCCTATACAGCTGCAGCAAGACCTCCCTACTTTTATATTCAATCCCCCTCGCTATGAAGGCCAGCATCCCATTCGCCTTCCTGACCACCTGCTGCACCTGCAAGCTGGGTTTTTGCGACTCATGCACAAGGACCCCGAGGTCCCTCTGCACCGTCGCCTGCTGCAGTTTTTCGCCCCGTAAGTAATAGTCCTTCCTACCATTCTTCCTACCAAAGTGGACCACCTCACACTTGCCAACATTAAATTCCATTTGCCAGTTCCTGGCCCATTCGCCCAGCCTATCTAGATCCTTCTGCAGACTCTCCACACCCTCCGCACAATTTGCCTTTCCCCCAATCTTGGTGTCATCAGCAAATTTCGACACCCTGCACTCGGTTCCCTCCTCCAGATCATCTATATAAATGGTAAATAGCTGAGGCCCCAGCACCGACCCCTGGGGCACTCACACCCGGCCTCTCGCTCCCTCGCTGTGCCCCTCACACTCACACCCGTCCCCTCACTCCCTCGCTGTGCCCCTCACACTCACACCCGTCCCCTCACTCCCTCGCTGTGCCCCTCACACTCACACCCAGCCCCTCACTCCCTCGCTGTGCCCCTCACACTCACACCCATCCCCTCACTCCCTCACTGTGCCCCTCACACTCACACCCAGCCTCTCGCTCCCTCACTGTGCCCCTCACACTCACACCCGGCCCCTCGCTGTGCCCCTCACACTCACACGTGGCCGTCACTCCCTCACTGTTACATTCCTCCCAACCTATTGCTCCCTTAGCCTGATTTCCAACGCTTTGTGCCTGGGTTCACTCTGATGGTCAAACACGATGACGCAGTGAGTTCTAACTCACCATGACCTTAAAGTACGCTTCCGTCCAACCTCACCTTTGTGGCACAGTAACTTGGCCACTCCCCAGTCACTCATTCCCAGCCCAGAACATGAAACCAGTCTGCTGTAACCATCCAGTCTGATGTCGTAACACAAAGTGTAATGGAGTGAGGGGCTGCTGTGGGACGAGGGGTCGCGGTGAGGGGCTGCAGCGGGGCGGGGGCTGCAGCGGGGTGGCGGGGGGGGGTGGCGAGGGGGCTGCGTCGGGGCGAGGGGTGGCGGTGGGGGGCTGCAGCGGGGTGAGGGGGGTGGCGGTGAGGGGCTGCAGCGGGGTGGCGGTGAGGGGCCGCAGCGGGGTGAGGGGGGTGGCGGTGAGGGGCTGCAGCGGGGTGGCGGTGAGGGGCTGCGGGGGGGGGTGGCGAGGGGGCTGCGTCGGGGCAAGGGGTGGCGGTGGGGGCTGCGGGGGGGGTGGCGAGGGGGCTGCGTCGGGGCGAGGGGTGGCGGTGGGGGGCTGCAGCGGGGTGAGGGGGGTGGCGGTGAGGGGCTGCAGCGGGGTGGCGGTGAGGGGCTGCAGCGGGGCGAGGGGTGGCGGTGAGGGGCTGCAGCGGGGTGAGGGGGGTGGCGGTGAGGGGCTGCAGCGGGGCGAGGGGTGGCGGTGAGGGGCTGCAGCGGGGCGAGGGGTGGCGGTGAGGGGCTGCAGTGGGGCGAGGGGGCTGTGGCGGGACGAGTAACAAAGCAATTCCTGCTCCCATACCTCCCCATACCCTCGGTGTTGCAAAGCAGGAAGGATTTTTATTGTTTCTCTGTTTTTATTGAGTTTCTTCTGAAACTTTTAATTCTGCAGGTGCTACAGAATATTCTGGAAATAGAGTGTGATTATGCGGAGGAGCTAACGATACTTCTGTCCACTTTCCTGCGACCTCTGCAAGCCAGTGATAAGTGAGTTCCATTTCTGTGTCTTTGCTTTATTCACTGTATTTTCTGTAAGATCCTTGCTTTCTGTTGAAACACTTTGTATAGAAAATGAATCAAGAGCAGTTGGAAATCTCCAGAGCGAGAGAGTGAAGGTCAGTGATCACAGGAGAATTGGGTTTTACTGGGAGTTAGGATACAGACAGCAGAGTTTTAGATGAGCTTAAATGTACGTAGGGAGGGAGTGTGGCCTGGACATCATCGGGACACCTGGGTTTGGAGCTAATAAAAGTGAAATAAGGTTTTCAGCAGACAAGCTGAAGTCAAGTTGGAGATTGGCGATGTGAGGAGGATTGAGTAGATGGTCGTGGGGGATGGAATAGATACAGCTTTGCGACAGGGAATGGAGTCCATGTCTTCAGTCCGCTCAATGTTTAATCGGAAAATATTATGGTTCACCTGGGACTGATGTCTGACAAGCAACCTGAAGCTATGAAATAATCACAGAAACCCTGCAATGTTTCTGATATCCTGCATGGAATAACGACTCCCTTTGGCCAGCCTGGGCCCGTGACTCCCTTTGGCCAGCCTGGGCCCGTGACTCCAATCCCACACCCATGTTGCTGGCTCTGAAGTGGTGTAAGCTGTTCCGTTGTAGGAAAACAATGACTCAGGCTGCTTAAAGATGGGTATAAATGGTGTCCTTGTCAGTGATATCCATATCCCAAAAATCAGTTTTAAAAATGTACACTCATGGAGATATGGATGTGTTGTGTCAGATGTGTATATGTATCATTTTAATCCTGTGCTGTGCTGTTTACAGGCTGAGTTCTACTGACATGGGATATTTGATGGGCAACCTGGAGGAGATTTGTTCTTTCCAGCAAATTCTCGTTCAGTCTTTAGAAGAATGCACCAAGTGAGTAATTCTGGGAGGGGAAGTATCAGCTTATTGGAGGAATTGAGTCGCCAGCTCCTTTAAGGAGTGTTCATCAGAAAGGTCATGTGACCCAATCATCCAATGGGAAATGAGCAGGGGGATCCTGGGGCAGAATGCGAACTGGGAATGGCCACATGGATATCGTACTCACTATCTAACTGTAGATAGTAATAAACCCGTTGTTATTGTTCTTTCACTGTGGTCATTAGTTATTGCATTTACTACATTGGCAACAAGGGAAAAACAGCAACTTAGATTGCAACAAAAAAATTTGAAGAAACATTCGTTTGCAAGAGTTGCAGAACAAATCCAATCATGTCCAGGCTGCAAAACAGGAAAAAAGTAGACATGCCTCTCTTCGGAAAATTAGAAGCTTTCAAATCTGCTCCCGAAAACTGGGTACATTACGTGGAGCGTTTGGAATATTTTTTCCATGTGAATGGAATGGAGGGGGAGGATAAGAAGCAAGTTACATTGCTCACTGCATGTGGGACCCAGATGTGTATCTTGATCCAAAGTCTAAATTCCCTGGATGCTCCCAACATGAAAACATTTGCAGAACTCACTGAGCTAACAAAGGACATCACTGCCCCAAGCTCTCAGTAACATTACAAAGATACAAATTTAAATCCATGAAGAGAACTCCAGGGGAGACCATTGCAGCCTTTGTAGCAACGTTAAGACAAAACGCAGAGCATTGTAATTTTGGGTCAGCGTTGAACGACATGTTAAGGGACCGATTGGTATGTGGTGTAAGCAATGCAGCTGTACAGAGAAAATTGTTAACCTACAAACTGTGCTTGAAATGGCGGAACCCAAGAGCTACAAAGGGCACAGAGTGACAAGGTCCACCAGTCAAGGAGGGAAGCTGCAGGCAGCAGTGATGCCCGGAGTGAAGGTGCTGGTTTAAGTAGAAAGATAAACGGAGAAACTGGAAGCTTCTCGAAGTATAGAAGATCTAAACCACAGCCTAGGAATAATGCAGAGTGCTATCGGTGCAGGGGAAGTCCCTCTCCAGAAACGTGCAGGTTTACAACAGATTGTGGGCGGGATTGGGAATATTCCACTCAGAATGCTTCGTGTGTGGATGGAGAGGACATCCGAGGCATAAGTGTAAAAACAAGCAGGGCCTGCCCAGTGCCATCATAGTAAATAACCCAGCCCCAATGAATAGAATAGAGAATTGCCCAGCCAGTAAATGGAACGTCATTGCTAAATTACATGAAAGCAGGCAAGATAATCCCCATCACAGTGGTGTTAGTGAATAACCAGCCACTGAAGATGATAGGTAGACATGAGGGGGTCACGCCAACTACTGTCATGAATGAGCAGACCTCTCGGTACCTCCAAGAGTGTGTTCAACCCCAGAGGTTAAAGAACACTGCAGCTAGACTGGCTACATATAGGTCATCAAAATAATAGAGATAACCACGACTCCAGTGAGTTATAGACAGCAGTCCGCACAGCTACCATTGATTGTGGTGTCGGGTCAATTTAATAGGGTGTGATTGGGTCCAGGAGATCAAGCTGACTTGGCTGGAAATTTTTATAATAAAAGAGAGGTGGGGGGGGGGCCTGCACAAAGTCATCAGAAAATACCAGGAAGTGTTCCAGGAGGAACTAAGAAAAATTAAAGGATTGCAAGCAAAAATCCATGTGGATTCCGAAGCCAGCCTGAGATCTTTTAGAGCAAGATTTGTGCCCCATGCATTATTAGAGAAGGTAGAGGCAGGGCCAAAATGACCGGGAGACTTGGGCATCATCAATCCCGTACGGTTTGCAGAGATGGAAGTAGACACGAGGGTTAGTACTTGCATGCGAGGCAACAGCATATGGGGTTGGGGCTGTTATCCCACACAAAAGGTGACGTGTCAGAGAGATCTATCGGATACATTTCAAGAATCCTATTAGATGCAGAAGGAGTATAGTCCCAGATAGAATAAGAAGGCCTAGCTGTTATATAGAGTATTGAGATGTTTCATCAAGGCATTTTACTATCATCACAGATTGCAAGCCACTTTTAGGGCATTTCAAGGAAGACAAAGTGATTCCACCAATTACTTCTGCTAGAATACAATGATGGGCACCGTTCTTGTCACTGTGTGAGTATAACATTCAAACATCAGCCAGGGGCTCATATAGCCAATGCAAACACCTTAGGTTGCCTCCCGTTACCAGAAAATATGCCACCGTCTGATCTAACAAGGGATTATAATGATTTTCAACTTTCTGGACTCTACCTGTAATAGCACCACAAATTAAACACTGGACTAATAGAGAACCATTGTTATTGAAGATTAAACACTCAATACTGCCTGAAAAGCAGAATGAGAGCTTCAGAGGAAATGAAGCTTTATCAGCACAGGACACATGAACTCAGCTGTGTGGATAGCATCATCTTTTGGGGAATGAGAATGGTCACCCTCACACCAGGAATAGACTTACTGTTTGAAGAATTGCACAGTGCCTATCCGGATGTGTGGCAGATGATGATGCCTGCAAGAACTTATGTTTGATGGTCTGACATTGATGTGGATGCAGACAGGATTGTGAAATAATGTGATCAGTGCCAATTACAGCAAAGGTTACCTGCTGCAGCACCCTCAGGAATAGCCGGGTCGCTTATGGGTGATTCCATCCCAAAGCAGAGAGGGAAGGGAAAATGCTCCAAAGTCACTCTCGCTTCTGCAAATATTCCTCCAGTCCACCTGAAAAGTAGTGTCTGTGCGTGTGTGTGTGTGTGTGTGTGTGTGTGTGTGTTAGTGTTTCAGCTCTGTGATTGCAATGAGGCCGATGACTGATGTGCATGCAGTGTAAAATGTGATGTAGCAGTTCCCTCTTAGTCACACACTATTCAACTTGGCAATTTATCAACTTTCCCTCATTGTGTTTTGTTTATATCCAATTCAGTCAATCAAATTCCAATTCAAAGTCTCAGCAAGTGAGACATTCCCGATCCAAGCTGACAGAACAGGCTTCCCACTTCCTGTCTTGGGTTTGATCTACATGATCCAAGGTGATTGGAGCAGGCATTGCACCTTCTCCAAGGCTTGATCTCAGTTGTATCTTAGCTTAAAGGCCGAGATGCTGCTTTAAAAAATTGCTTCAAATGAAGCTCAGTGTAACCTCATGATTTCAACTAAGTGCAGGATACCAAAACTACACATGATCTTAGCGAAGTTATTACATTCAAATCCAGGAGCTCCCCTCTAACAGCACTGAGAATGTCACTATTCGTTGTGACTTCAACAGTTTGACAAGAAGGCAGTAATCTCCACATACGAAGAATTAATCAAAGTCTGGCTGATTCAGTTGTTATCATAGAATCATAGAACCCTACAGTGCTGAAAGAGGCCCTTCGGCCCATTGAGTCTACACTGAACACAATCCCACCCAGGCCCCATCCCCATATCCCTACATATTATACTCACTAATCCCTCTAACCTACGCATCTCAGGGCACTAAGGGGCAATTTCTTAGCATGGCCAATCAACCTAACCCACACATCTTTGGACTGTGGGAGGAAACCAGAGCACCCAGAGGAAACCCATGCGGACGTGAGGAGAATGTACAATCTCCACACAGACAATGACCCGAGCTGGGAATCGAACCCGCGTCCCTAGAGCTGTGAAGTAGCACTGCTAACCACTGTGTTACCATGCTGCCCACAGAATGCTTCCCTTTCAATTCCAATTAGTTGATTGATCATAAAATAGTTTATTGGCAACAGTTTCTAAAGCAAACGTGTGCTTGTTTTGTGCCTCTGTTACTTTGTGTACACAGGTTACCCGAGTTTCAGCAGAAGGTTGGAGGATGTTTCGGAAGCCTAATGTCCCAAATGAAAAGTCTGTACCTAGCTTACTGTGCCAACCATCCCTGGGCTGTCCATGTCCTCACAGAATTCAGGTATGTGACTGATCCTCCTGTCCAGGACAGTAGACCTTCCATTCCGCAGGCACCAAAAGGTGCAAGGGATTTGGCAACATTGGGGGGTAAGTATTCAAATTTCACTCTCCAATTCTGAACATCACCCAGTTGGAGTAGGTATCAGTTTAACCCTGGATGTGCTGGTGTGATGTACGCAATGACAAAGTGCACAGAAGGGGGTGTTGTCTGCCTGGTGCTCGGGTCCGGGATGTCACAGCTGGGCTGCAGAGGAACCTGGAGTGGGAAGGTGAGAATCCGGTCGTTGTGGTACATGTGGGTGCCGGTGACGTAAGCAAAATGCGAACTGAGGATCTGGGGAGAGAGTATGAGAAGCTGGGAATGGAATTAAAAAGTAGAACCGACAAGGTGGTTATCTCTGGGTTACTGCCTGAACCGAGTGCAGACGGGCGTAGGGTTGACAGGATTAAGGAAGTGAATGGGTGGCTCAGGGATTGGTGTGGGAGGAATGGGTTTGAATTTATGGGGCATTGGCACCAGTATTGGGGTAGGTGGGACCTGTTCGGGCGGGATGGGGTTGGTCTGAACCGTGCTGGGACCAGAGTGCTGGCAAATCGAGTAAAGAGGACTGTAGACAGGGCTTTAAACTAATTAGGGGGGGGGAGGGTGCGAGGGTAGGTGACATTACGAGGTCTAAAGTTAAGGATAGAGTACATGTAAGGGAAGAGGCCGAGGATGTCCCAATAATAGAGGGAGTAGAGGGCGTGAGTATGGTTGGTGGCATTACAGCAAATAGGGTCCAGGTGAAGGCTGGGATGAAAGCGCTTTATCTGAATGCACGAAGCATTCGGAATAAAGTGGATGAGCTGGTGGCGCAGATCAACACAAATGGATACGATCTGGTGGCCATTACAGAGACGTGGCTGCAAGGTGACAGGGACTGGGAGCTGAATGTACAGGGCTATCAAGTGTTTAGGAAGGATAGGCAGGAGGAAAGAGGGGGTGGCGTAGCTCTGCTGATTAAGGATAGCATCAAGGTGGTAGCAAGGGATGATATTGGAGCCAAAGAGCAGAAAGTGGGTGGAGATTAGGAACAGCAAAGGGAGGAAGACGCTGGTGGGTGTCGTCTATAGGCCCCCGAATAATGATCTGGAGGTGGGGCGGGCTGTTAACGCGCAAATAAGTGCGGCGTGCAGGAATGGGACGGCCGTAGTTATGGGGGATTTCAATCTGCATATTGATTGGTCGACCCATGTTGGACGCGGTGGGCTCGAGGAGGAGTTCTTGGAATGCTGCCGGGATAATTTCCTTGAACAATGTGTGTTGGAGCCGACGAGGGAGCGAGCTATCTTGGATCTGGTGCTAAGTAATGAGGCAGGTAGAATTAGGGACCTTGCGGTGAAGGATCCTCTTGGGGAGAGTGATCATTGTATGGTGGAGTTTCTGGTGCAGATGGAGGAGGAGAAAGTGGGTTCCCGGACACGCGTACTTTGTTTGAATAGAGGGGAGTACGGTAGGATGAGAGAAGAATTGGCGAATGTTGACTGGGGGAGCGCGTTGGAGGGAGGGTCTGCTGAGGAGCAGTGGAGGATCTTTAAGGAGATCTTTCTGGGTGCTCAGCAGAAGTTTATTCCGATGGTCAAAAAGGGCCGTAGGGGGAGAGGTAATTAGCCGTGGATAACGAAGGAGGTGAAGGAAAGTGTTAAATTAAAAGCGGAGGAATTTAGAGTAGCTAAGAGTAGTGGGCGAGAAGAGGATTGGGAGAGGTTTAAATGTCAACAAAGATTGACAAAGAAGTTGATAAAGAAGGGTAGGAGAAACTATGAAGCTGGGCTAGCGCTTAATATAAAAAAGGATAGCAAGAGTTTTTATAAATATATAAAAAGGAAGAGGCTGGCTAGGGTGAACGTTGGTCCTTTAGAGGATGAGAAAGGGGACCTAGTGGTAGGGGATGGGGATATGGCTAAGGTCTTGAATAACTTTTTTGTTTCTGTCTTCACGGAGGAGGACGTGAATAATTTGCCGGGTGTTAGAGATGGAAAGGTGGTAGGACTGGAGGGTCTTAATGACATTACTGTTACTAGAGAGGTGGTGCTCGACAGACTGGAGGGGCTGATTGTGGACAAGTACCCAGGACCGGATGGAATGCATCCGAGGGTTCTGAAAGAAATGGCGGAGGTGATAGTGGATGCCGTGGTGGTTATTTTCCAGACGACGCTGGATTCCGGGGAAGTGCCGGAAGATTGGAAAACAGCTAATGTTACGCCGTTGTTTAGGAAGGGTGCCAGGCAAAAGGCAGGGAATTATAGGCCGGTTAGTTTAATGTCTGTGGTAGGTAAAATGTTAGAATCCGTCATTAAGGAGGAAATTGCGAGGCATCTTGAAGGGAATTGCTTGATAGAGCAGACGCAGCACGGTTTCATTAAAGGGAAGTCGTGTCTGACAAATTTACTGGAGTTCTATGAGGATGTGTCTAGGGCAGTGGATAGAGGAGAGCCGGTGGATGTGGTCTTTCTGGATTTTCAGAAGGCGTTTGACAAAGTACCTCACGAGAGGTTATTGCAGAAGGTCGGGGGACATGGAGTTGGGGGTAGGGTGTTAGCGTGGATAGAGGATTGGTTGTCAAATAGGAGGCAGAGAGTGGGGGTCAACGGGTGCTATTCGGATTGGCGGATGGTGACTAGTGGAGTGCCCCAGGGGTTGGTGCTGGGGCCTCAGCTTTTTACCATTTATATAGATGATCTGGAGGAGGGAACCGAGTGTAGGGTGTCGAAATTTGCTGATGACACCAAGATTGGGGGAACGGCAAATTGTGCGGAGGGTGTGGAGAGTCTGCAGAAGGATCTAGATAGGCTGGGCGAATGGGCCAGGAAATGGCAAATGGAGTTTAATGTTGGCAAGTGTGAGGTGGTCCACTTTGGTAGGAATAATGGTAGGAAGGACTATTACTTATGTGGCGAAAAACTGCAGCAGGCGACGGTGCAGAGGGACCTCGGGGTCCTTGTGCATGAGTTGCAAAAACCCAGCTTGCAGGTGCAGCAGGTGGTCAGGAAGGCGAATGGGATGCTGGCCTTCATAGCGAGGGGGATTGAATATAAAAGTAGGGAGGTCTTGCTGCAGCTGTATAGGGCATTGGTGAGGCCGTGGCTGGAGTACTGTGTGCAGTTTTGGGCGCCGCACCTGCGCAAAGATATTTTGGCCTTGGAGGGAGTGCAGAGGAGGTTTACTAGGCTGATACCGGAGTTGAGGGGGTTGAGCTATGAGGAGAGGCTGAATAAACTAGGCTTGTACTCGTTAGAGTTTAGAAGAATGAGGGGAGATCTCATTGAGCCGTATAAGATGATGAATGGGATGGATAGGATAGAGGTGGAGAGACTCTTCCCGCTCAAAAAAGACAGTAGGACTAGGGGGCACAGCCTCAAGATAAAGGGGGGGCGGTTTAGAATGGAGTTGAGGAGGAACTTCTTCACTCAAAGGGTGGTGAATCTCTGGAATTCTCTGCCCATTGAAGTGGTGGAGGCTGCCTCGCTAAATATTTTTAAGACGCGGGTTGATGGGTTTTTGATAAGAGAGGGGATTAAGGGTTATGGGGAGAGGGCGGGAAAGTGGAACTGAGCCACGACAGATCAGCCATGATCTTATTGAATAGCGGGGCAGGCTCGAAGGGCTAGATGGCCTACTCCTGCTCCTATTTCTTATGTTCTTATGTATGTGCTATCCTCGATGCTTCTGTTTGTGCTTTAGTTGTGTCAGTGTCACAGACTAATTTCCATATTTATCTGGGTAACGCTTATCAAAGCAGAAGTAACCTGCTGAGCTGGTAGTCCTGATAATGAAAACATATAAATGGGAATGAATTAACAATGGTTGTTGAAGGTTTCCAGTGATGGGACTGTGACTGTTGCCTTTGGCAGCTTGTTCCATTACCAGGTTGTCCTTGGAAAAACAGATTGTGGTTTTTGTGGTTTGGGTGGATTGCTATCTTGTGTTTTGTCATTGCCAGAGGACATCAGGGACATGTTTTTGTCAATTCCCACCACCCCACTCCATATTTAATAGATCATGGTCAAAATCTTTCGTCAAAATGTGATAGTGGTGTATTTCCCATACTAATTCTTGCAGAATTGTGCAACACACCTTTGAATCACTTCTTTCTTATTGACATCTCTCAACATGTGAGGATCCCACACAAACATGCTTATGTGTGGTGCTAGTGTTTGTTTGCAGTTCCCCAACAGGGGATGTCAGCCTGGTGAATCTTTCCACAAAGAATTTTAGCACAAGAAGAGAGCTTTTTGGGTCACCTTCATGAAGTTGCATCTCCCCCATGGGTGGATTTCATGACCCAGTTCCCTGCCCTGTCCCCACAAACCTGGAGTGATTGGCAACTGTAATTGATTCAGCATCAGTCATCACACGTGGAAGAGCACCCCATATCCCAATAAGTCTTCATGAAGACACTTCTTGTAATCTTCATTGTGCATTGGCTGCTCCGGTCATTGCCTCTTACCTTTAGAATCCATAGAATCCCCACGGTGCAGAAGGAGGCCATTTGGCCTATCAAGTCATCACTATTTTGTCTACTAATGCTAGTCCTGTTTGCCTTGTCTCATCTTTTTATTATTTGGAACACTACCAACAAATAGCTCTCAATATAAAATGTTTCAAAGTCCCCTCAGTCTCAGACACCTCAGTTAAAGGCCCTTCAATTCTAAACACTTCTTTAAAACACTGTTACTCATCTAAATTCAAGTGAAATGCAGGATTGAATCAAAGAATTTGGACTATCCGTGTAATGGGCCAATATTTTTCCTCTTCAGTGAGGAGTTGGGAGAGTTTATGGAAATGAAAGGAGCGAGCAGCCCTGGGATTCTCATGCTGACCACGAGCCTCAGCAAACCCTTCATGAGGCTAGACAAGTACCCAACGTTGCTGAAAGAACTGGAGCGCCACATGGAGGTAAAGCATTTCCACCTGCTAATAACGGATATCTGAGAAATACTTCCTTCATGTCCTTACTCTGAGCTGCATCATCAGAGGATGTCAGTCAGACACAGATTCAGTTTGAAGGTAGACATCCCTGAGCAAAATGGTTCATTCTTAACTTTAGTTAATGATGTTAGAGTCGTTCATAGAATGAAACAGGTCCTTTGGCCCAACTTGTCCATGCTGCCCCTTTTCTTTTAAGCTAGTCCCAATTGCCTCCATTTGGCTCACATCCCTCTATACCCATCTTACCCATGTAACTATCTAAATGCTTTTTAAAAGACAAAATTGTACCCACCTCTACTACTGCCTCTGGCAGCTCATTCCAGACACTCACCACCCTCTGTGTGAAAAAATTGCCATTCTGGACCCTTTTGTATCTCTCCCCTGTCACTTTAAACCTATGCCCTTTAGTTTTAGACTCTCCTACCTTTGGGAAAAGATATTGACTATTCAGCTGATCTGCCTCTCATTAGTTTATAGACCTCTATAAGATCACCCCTTAGCCTTCTATGCTCCAGAGAAAAAGGTCCCAGTCTAATCAGCCTCTCCTTATAACTCAATCCATCAAGTCTCAGTAGCATCCTAGTAAATCTTTTCTGCACTTTTTCTAGTTTAATAATATCCTTTCTATAATAGGGCGACTAGAACTGTACACAGTATTCCAAGTGTGGCCTTACCAATGTCTTGTACAACTTCAAAAAGATGTCCCAATTCCTGTATTCAATGTTCTGACCAATGAAACCAAGCATGCCGAATGCCTCCTTCACCTCCATGTCCACTCCACTTTCATTTGATTTGTAGTCAGTCATTGAGCAGCAATGATGGAGATTGGATTAACTATATTTGCCTCCCAAGGAACATTATGAACCTGTACCCCTAAATCTCTTTGTTCTATACCTCTTCCCAACGCCCTACCATTAACTAAGTAGGTCCTGCCCTGGTTCAGTCTACCAAAATGCATCACCTCGCATTTATCTAAATTAAACTCCATCTGCCATTTGTCAGCCCACTGGCCCAATTGATCAAAACCCTGTTGCAATCCTAGATAACCTTCTTCACTGTCCACTATGCCACCAATTTTAGTGTCATCTGCAAACTTACTAACCATGCCTCCTAAATTCTCTTCCAAATCATCAATATAAATGACAAATAACACTGGACCCAGCACCGATCCCTGAGGCTGGTCACAGGCCTCCAGTTTGAAAAACAACCCTTGACAACCACCCTCTGTCTTCTGTCATTAATTCAATTTTGTATCCATTTGACTACCTCCCCCTGGACCCCGTGAGATTTAACCTTATGCAACAACCTGCCATGTGGTACCTTGTCAAAAGGTGAACAAGCTAGTCTCTTTTGTATCATTGTGTCAGGCTGGCCTGTCTGCATATTGCTTGCCTATGGTTATAGTGAGTGGGTCAGATAGTGCCAGCCCATGGAGATGAGTTCCAGGCTGTATTTCCTTTGATTGCCAAGTGTCAATTTTCAGATGCTGATGTGTCCATTTGTCTCTTTAGGAATATCACCCGGACTGGCATGATATCCAGAGATCCATGAATGCTTTCAAGAGTCTCTCAGTAGGTGATATTATGAACTTCTTATAAATGCAGTTGAGTTGAGAAATCCCAAGACTTGCTATAGTGAGAATGTAATCTGTTAATCGACTGTACTTTCAGAATGTGTCTGCCTCAAACCCACAGAGATTACTTTCTGTGTAAATGTGAAAATTGCCATTTGTTTCTCTGCTCTGTGCTTAGTTTAATAATTTAAAGGGAATTAAGAGATTGAAAACCTTGAATATGAAGCAGGGCAATAACAGAAATCCCTAACCAGTCCATCTGTTACTTGGAAATAATTAAGCTTGAAGTTTGAACCAATCGGTTAATGTTGGTACAAGAAGCTTTCTGATCCAGTGTTGACATGTGCCAAGCTCGATTTCCATCTTTAACATGCCTGGGACAGACCAGCATCCACTGAGAAACTGGCTCTGCAGCCGAGCTCTCTATACAGGGCGGGCAGTGTCTGATGATCGGTCCTGGTAGCCTGAGTCACGAGTATTGCACTCATTCTGGGGAAGATTGGTAGAGAGAGTGGCTTTAACATAGAACACTACAGCACAAACAGGCCCTTCGGCCCACAAGTTGCCTACAAGTAAGAGGAATAGTTTTCCTATTCTTAGCAGCACATTGAAACTGGGCAGAAAAATCCCTTCCTTTTTGTTGTACAATGTGCTGGGCGTTGGAGAGATGAAAGTTTTTTTTTCAATTAGTCACAGTGTCAAGAAGTGAGGAAGAAGAAGGAACTGGAACTGCAGATCCTGACAGAAACGGTCCATGGTTGGGAAGGTGAAGATATCCGGACTCTGGGAAATGTTATCTACATGTCACAGGTCACGGTGCAGTGTGGAAATGAGGTAACTTTCCCTCGCTCTCTTTCTTCATCATTCCATCCATACTGACCATTGAAATTTACAGTTTCTGTTCTTTATTTGGATGGTGTTTATGGGACAGGCCTCCTGCAGCTACTGACAGGAAAATGAGCCTCGCCAGGATCAGTCCCAGTGACAAAGGCCTGTTACTGCCCAGACACAAACAGGGAGCCTGCCCAGTGGATCCTGGCAACAGGGGGCCCACTTAATGACTGGGACACAGGCCATGACCACATGACAATGTGGGGCCCAGCCTGACCACTCAGCAATGGGCGCACTGCCTGGCAATGGGAGCCCCCAACAATGGGAGCCTGGCAATGGCACCTGGCAATGGGGGCCTGGTCTGCCCAGCCACATCTTTTCCACTTTCACAACTCCTATATGAGAATTTGACGTTTGGTTCCAAATCCTAAGTTTTATTGGAGATGACAGGAGAAATGTGCCCTCCTACCCCCTCCATTTTTCAGCTGAGAATGAAATGCTCACCATCATTTAGGAAGCACCTCTGGAATGGTCAGCAAGGTGAGGGGTGTTCTTGCGACCCCCCCCCCCCCCCCCAGGATTCACTCCCTCAGCACGAACCTGTTGGAAATCCTCACAACAGATTTCCAATTCCAGTGTCTCTGCCAATGTTTGGGCGACGGATTGGAAATTCCAGATCTCCAGCAGTGTTTCACTCTATCAGTCACACTGTTCTATTGGAAGCTGCCTTCACATAATTCTTTTCAAATTATTTTCTTTCTTTTTATTTTTCAGGAAAAGTGTGAGAGGTATTTTCTCCTGTTCCCGCATGTTTTACTCATGCTCTCTGCCAGTCCCAGAATGAGTGGTTTCATTTACCAGGTGAGAGGGAAACTCACTCATTCCTTGAGTTATTGTAACATCAGAGGTTTCAGTGATATCAGTGTTCCAATCTTCAGCTTGTTTACATGAATTCTTTTCCAGTGTATAAACGGAAGCTATCTTGTAAATCAGCATCACCACCTTGCTATTGTGCGTGCGCCTTTAAGGGTCCGTGTGTTAAACTGCTGCCAGTCATTGCACACCTCGACAGGACGTGATGCAGTAGTCCCATGATTTGTAATCAGTCTTTGAGCAGCAATGATGGAGATTGGATTAACTATATTTGCCTCCCAAGGAACATTATCTGTATACAGTCTCATCTTCCAATAAGGAATTTGCCTACATTATTATTTCTCCGTCCTTATGCATGATTAGTACATTTACTTTAAAGAAAAGATGACGGCATCTTACAGAATCACGACAACGCAGAAGGAGGCCAATCGGCCCATCGAGCCTGCACTGACAATAATCCCACCCAGTCCTGTCCGTGTAACCTCGTGTATTTACCCTGCTAATCCCCCTGATGCTAAGAGGCAATTTAGCGTGGCTAATCAACCCAACCAGCACATCTTTGGACTGTGGGAGGAAACCCACGCAGGCATGGGGTGAACGTGCAGACTCCACACAGACAGTGACCCAAAGCTGGAACTGAACCCGGGTTCCTGGCACCATGAGGCAGCAGTGCTAATCACTGTGTCACCGTGCTGTTTCACTTGCTTTTACATCCACAGCTCCAGAGGCAGTGAAAGTTTCATTTATTGTAAGCAATAACCTATCAGGAAGCTCCTAACATCCAGCTCAAACACCAAGAAATAGCCAGATTTACATCTTGGCATCTGGTTATAGAATTTATCAGTCTAGTGTTTAAACTTTGTCAAATTCATTGATAGCTAAGTTAACATTTTTAATCTTTAGCATCTGACAGTGGTGAGAATGTGGAACTCACTACCACGTGGACTGGTTGAGACGATTGGCATTGTTGAACCATTCAGCCCATGGACCCTGTACCGAAACAACCCCCCACCCAGGCTCTATCCTGTAACCCTGCCCCCCTGATGCTAAGAGGCAAATGTTTTTACGTGGCAGGGGGCTACACTTCCATTTTCTTCATGCGAGGGGTTGGTGAACTTACTTCAGAAAGATAAAGATTTAGCACAAAGTTAAACCGAATTTCAAAAATAAACTGAGGTATTGGGGTCCGGGTCCACAGGACTCTTAAATCGGCCTCACAGGTGGAGGATGTGGTCAAGAAGGCGTATGGTGTACTGGCCTTCATTAATCGAGGGATTGAGTTTAGGAGTCGGGAGGTAATGCTGCAACTTTATGAGACCCTTGTCAGGCCTCATTTGGAGTATTGTGCGCAGTTCTGGTCGCTTCACTATAGGAAAGATGTAGAAGCTATTGAAAGGGTACAGAGGAGATTTACAAGGATGTTGTCTGGACTGGGAGGCATGCCTTATGAAGTTAGGTTGAGGGAACTGGGTCTCTTTTCCCTGGAGAGACGAAGGTTGAGAGGCAACCTGATAGAAGTTTATAAAATGTTGAGAGGTATAGATAGGGTGGATTCTCAGAGGCTATTTCCCCGGGTTGAAATGGTTGCTACAAGAGGACACAGATTTAAGGTGTGGGGCGGCAAGTACAGAAGTGATGTTAGGGGTAAGTTTTTCACTCAGAGGGTGGTGAGTGAGTGGAATCGGCTGCCATCAGTGGTGGTGGAGGCGAACTCGCTGGGGTCTTTTAAAAGACTTCTGGATGAGTATATGGGATTTAATGGGATTGGGGGTTATAGATAGGTGTTGATGTGATCGGCGCAACTCGTGGGCCGAAGGGCCTGTTTGTGCTGTAGTGTTCTATGTTCTATTAAAGAAAGCAACAACTGCTGTGCAAAAATAAAGCAATGTCACGGCGCTAAATTGTTCAGTTTAAAAAAGAGAGTAATTAATAAAAATGACTTTATTACAAATTTGTGCTGAATTCTGTGTCATTTATATAAATGGGAAGCCAAAGAAGACAAGTTATAGAACCCCCCCACATCCACTGCCAGCCGCTGCTCCCTCCCCCACCCCCTGACAAGCACTGCTGGTGTTCCCCCAATCCAATAAAAGTAATTTTATCGACTCGCTGGTGTTCCCCCATAACAAACTCTCTAACTGTGCAGTCTGATGTTTAACATCACGTATCTTAAATTTTTGTCACAACTTTTCAAAATGGCACTTTATCAATTTCATTCGGAAAGCTATTTTGATCTGATTAGACCTCTGAAACTCCTTGGGATGTTTCCTGTATTAAAAGAGCTACATACCATTTTGTTAATACAGATGTGATTATTTGAGATTATAAATGATTATCGAACATATCTGATTTAAATTGCTTCACAATTGGTTGCCGTGTCTTCAGCTGCTTGAGGCCCCAAGCTCTAGAATGAACCTTCCTAAACCTCCCCAGCTTTGACAAAGGGTCTTCTGGACTCCAAAAGTCAGCTGTTTTCTTTCCTTACAGATGCTGCCAGACCTGCTGAGATTTTCCAGCATTTTCTCTTTTGGCTCCCTAAGCTCCTCTGTCTCTCTTCCCTCCATTAAGCTGTTCTTTAAAACCTATCTCTGTGACCGAGCTTTTGGCCATTTGCCTTTAATATCTCCTCAAGGCCTCAGTGTCAAATTTGTTTTATAATCCATCTGTGAAAAATCTTGGATTCATCTTTATCATCATTATGTTAAAAGTTATAAATGTGATGTGGTTGTTGCAAATATGAACGAGTTGAGAGAATGATGATGTACGTTTGCAATGTAAATGGTAAATTATTGACTTTATCTGGTTATTAGGGAAAGTTGCCATTAACAGGACTGACAGTCACCAGGTTAGATGACAGTGACGTTGACAAGAACACCTTTGAAATCACTGGTGAGTTATTAGCCCAATTCAGGGTTTCTGTTGACTCCAGTTATCCTGACTCAAATCTACAAACAGCACACAGAATCCACAGGGAAAGGGGGATTTCCCCGCTTACTGCCAGGCTGGGTGACTGATTCCTGAAGCTAAATCCTGAGATGCCAGGGAGAGTTTCAAAATACTTTCCAAAAATGCTACAACTTTGAGCTCTTCTCTGTTTTTGCGTGTTCCTCGTTTCAAATTGTAGATATAAAATTTCAGGAAACCTGATTTTTAAATGATGTATTTCTTACACGTTAGCAACAGTTCGTTGATAAAGGAACAAATTAGCTGTGACCTGGGGAGTGGATTGGGGAAAATGCAATGAAGCAATACTCCTGATCAGCAGCTCAGTGGCCAAGAGCTTGGGTCAGAGATCAGCTACACTACCTGGACTGGTCAGTTGTCCAGACCATACTCTCAGAGAGAGGCCACATCGAATTAACTGTGAGGCACAGATATTAAAAAACAATGGACCAGAGGTGACCAGCCAGTTTATCACGTCTTTTTTTATTCAGTTGTTCAGCAGTGATGGCAACACTGACGTTTATTACCCATCCCAAATTGCCCTTGAGAAGGTGGTGGTGAGCTGCCACCCTGAACCACTGAAGTCCAAATGGTATAGGTACATCCACAGTGCTGTTAGGGAGTGAGTGCCAGGATTTTGACCCACTGGCAGTAAAGGAATGAAGATATTTTTCCAAGTCAGGATGTTGTGTGTCTTGGAGGGGAATTTACAGATGGTAGAGTTCCCAGGTATCTGCTGTCCTTGTCCTTCCAGAGGATAGAGTAGTTTAAAGATATGATGACCCTGCCGCAGAACCCCGATAGTGCAGGAGGAGGCCATTCGGCCCATCGACTCTGCACCAACTGATAGAGCATCCGATCTAGGCCCTGAATCCCCCCATTTTGCACATTTACCATCCCCCTAACCCACACATCTTTGGACTGTGGGAGGAAACCCACGGAGACACAGTGAGAACGTGTAAACTCCATGCAGACAGTCACTTGAGGCCGGAATTGAAGCCGGGTCCCTGGCACTGTGAGGCAGCAGTGCTAACCACTGTACCACCGTGCCGCTCCAGAAGCCAATCAGATAATCCCCAGGCAATTGACCCTCGAGTGTGGGAAAACAGCCAGGATGGGATTTTTGCTAAAAATGTAACATTCCGTCAAAGCATCAGCTTTTTAATTGCATTGTGAGGAAATGTGTCAGAGCCGTGACTGATCTGTTGATCTATCTCCTCTTGTTCTACTCTCTCTGCAGGAAGTATGATTGAGCGGATTTTGGTGTCCTGCTCCAGCCACCAGGATTTGCAGGAATGGGTGGATCATCTCCAGAAGCAAACTAAAACACCCAGTGTGGGAATTGCTGTAATCAGACAGCAGTCTGTGCCGTGCCACACTGTAAGAGAAAGGGATAATCTGGGCGATTTCTGTAACATTAAATGCTGCAGGAATCGATTCATACTTGTAACTTCCTGGAACTGTACCTGAGTACAATATAACAGCTGTGTGTGGCAGGGAGTGGGGCAAGCACGAGATTCCAAAATTGCAGCCTGCTGGGAATTTAGCTGGGTGTAATGGAATTGAAACTAATGGAACTAATCGGGGTGCTTCCCGAATTGGGGATCGATCCGTAGTGATGCCAGTTTTATGCCTGGGCAGCAAGTTGCCAGTGACCCCAATGAGCCCAGTCTGGCGAATAGTCACCGTTCTATTGAACAGGCTTTGTGAGGATATCTTGTATTAGACTAGACCTATATTTCACAGCATATAGAAGGTCTGATCTAAATAAGGTATTTAAAATGATTGTGGAGGTGTTGCTCTGGTAGGAGTGGGGTGGAGGGAGTTCTTGAGAGTGGAAATCTGGCACTTGCACCATAGAAAGATGGGAGACAATTGACAATTTTAACACACAGATTGATATTTTTGTTGGGATGGGATTATGGAGCCAAGGTTTGTTGATGGGAGTGAAGTCACAGATCAGCTGTAATTTCACTGAGTGATAGAATAGACTCAAGGGACTGAATGGCCTCCTCTTGTCTGGTTGTTCTCTCTAGTAGCCTGTCCAATATTCATACCTTAACCAACATCACTAAAAACAGATTATCTAGTAATTCCTTTTTTTAATGATGTGGAGATGCTGACGTTAGACTGGGGTGGGCAGAGTTAGAAGTCTCACAATAGGTGATGAAGCTGATCACCTGAAGAAGGAGCAGTGCTCCGAAAGCTCGTGATTCCAAATAAACCTTTTGGACTTTAACCTGGTGTTGTGAGACCTCTTGCTGTTTTTTCAATGGGATCTTGGCTGCCAAGTTTCCTACATTAATCCAGTGGTGACATTTCAAAAGCACCTCATTGGCAGTAAAGTGCTTTGGGTGTCTTAAGGTTGTGAATGGTGCTATAAAAATGCAAGCCCTTTTTCTTTTTCTCTGATTTAATTGTGTTTATCTCTTGTCAGGTCAGAAAGCCATCCAGAGCCATCCCTACCCCCAGCCCCTTTGGTCATGGATCTGCCATCAACCTCCCCATCTCCCCACTCTCTTTGGTTGGGGGTCTTCTGGTTTGTTTTCTCTCCCAATCCTGCCCCCCTCCCAAACCCGATCAGAGTTCTGTCACGCATCCCCCTCGCAATTGGGGTGCTGCAAACCCCCCCCCCTTCCCCTGCCTGGGGTGTGGGCTCCATTCCTCTCCCCCTTGACTTTGCCCCAAGCCCAGCAGGTGTGTGAGAGAGCCCCGGACACACTGCTCCTGTTTGTGTTAATACTCTGTCTCCTTTCAGATTTATCTGTGGGATTCTAGAACTCTGGTCAGATCTGAGAGCAAATCCCTCAAGTGTAGATTATAAAACCCTGCTTCAATTAGAGACAATTGAGTTTGAAGGATTGGGAGGTTGGAATGAGACATAGGGACACACCCCATGAGGGGAGGTGCTGGAACAATGTTTAGAACATGGGAGTAAGAGCAGGTACTCAGATTCTCCAGAATGGAAGCACTGCTTCTCAATAACTTGTTTTTGTTGTGTTCTGTCTGCAGCTTCCACTGCATCCTGTGACGCCTATCAACAAGCATTCTGATGGTTATCCAATATCTGTGACTCCTTCCTATCATACTCTTCCACACCCTTCCCTGCATGGAACCTCACACAGCTCTCTGTGCTGGGGACCTCTGGAACCACCTAAAATGCCAAAGCCTTGGAGTTTGAGCTGCCTGCGGCCTGCAGCCCCGCTGAAACCATCAGCCGCTCTGTGTTATAAGGAGGTTGGTCTTAATTTTTCAACACCTGGTGCAAGACTTGAGATTGATTTCACTCTGATTGGCCTGTTAGATTGCTGAAATTTATGTGAGGTCAGAGTTCCCTAGATCTTCAGGTATTCACAAATGTAAATTGACCCAAATTAGACTGTCCATTTGGCAT
This sequence comes from Carcharhinus amblyrhynchos, assembly GCF_965287045.1. Lineage (NCBI taxonomy): Eukaryota > Metazoa > Chordata > Chondrichthyes > Carcharhiniformes > Carcharhinidae > Carcharhinus > Carcharhinus amblyrhynchos. Next base: position 138,549 of record NC_137333.1, on the reverse strand, counting down.
TATCTCCCAATTCTTTCTCCCCCCAGTGCATCCAGTTGTCTTCAAACAAGCAAACAGTGCAACACAGGATCTACCATTGTGATGATGTTTTCTTGTGTTTTGTGCAGGATCTCAGCAAGAGCCCTAAGACCATGAAGAAGCTGCTTCCCAAACGCAAACCGGAAAGGAAAGCCTCCGATGAGGAAGTTGCACTGAGGAAAAGTAAGTTTGTATTCAGTTGTTGTCTCTGCTCTGCCGATCTCCTTTGTTACTTTCCCACTTTCTGCACCGGGCTTAGATTTCTACATTCGTTACCAATTATAGGCGACCAATTGGCAAGAGACTGGGAAAGACAGGAAAGTTACTCAAATTAATCAGAGATGGTTTGGATTGCACCAGTTATAGATTGTATTACTTAGAAAGGTATTGCAGTTTGTATTGTAGTGACTACCTCAGTGTAGATTGTCCAAATATTAAATGGCTGTCATTTGTGAAAGAAATTGAGCGAATAATCTTACCATCAACAAACAGCCCTGATCTGGATCTTCTGTCCATTGCTGCTTCTGTTCCACGCGTGGGACCTTGTGAAATTATCCAAATGGTTGTGTAGAGGAACTTACATTATCCATGCCCCTGTGGAGTGAACCATTTCACAGAGACCAAGGCTCCTAACCTGCTGTGTTTTGTTGTTGCTCATGGATTGTCCTGAACTTGGTTTGCCTCCAGTTCTCACCTGTCTTTCTCATTGTCCTTTCTTGTCCATATAACCTTGTCCATGAGACGAGCCCCCTGGTCCCTTGACCTTATTCACCGTGACTCTCGTATCAGCCATGGCTCAGTTGCAGCACTCTTGCCCTTGAGTCACATGGTTGTGGTTCAAGTCCCACCCAAGGGTTTAGTACAAAATTCAGACTCACACTCCCGTGCAGTATTGACGTTCGAATCCAATACAAAAAAAAGGGAGAAAGATTAGATATTTTTCCGTTGAACAAGCTCATTTAGCTTCAGTGATGCAGCAATAAAGTTCAGATCACAATGATCTGACTTGGAGAAAGAGACTGTGAAATGAGCAAGCCGGGCCAGAGCAGGATGTTGCCTGATTGTAGAGTTCTGGTCAGATCTGAGAGCAAGTCCCTCAATTGCAGATTACAAAACCTTGCTCCAATTGGAGACAGTTGAGTTGGAGTTGACTGTTGAGAGACTTTTGCCTCATTGCATTGTGCAGTCTCGGAGGGGGAGAGCTCGCAACCACACATGGGGTGATGCAGCCTTTGGGAACTCTGATAGAAGGTAAAGGAGATATCTCTAACATCTTGTTGAAACAAGGATTTGACCTCAAACAACAGGCTGCCTTTTGGACATGGCTTCAGTAAGCAGCTGTTGGCTAAAATTTTATCTTTAAATTTTGTCAGTTGAAAGGTGGACAGTTCAAAGCCAAAAATAAAATCTGAATTTTCATTCTGCAAATTAGGGACTTTGAGAAAACATCAATCTTTGTGACTGAAAATACAAGTGTTTGAGGCATTTTCTCTTTGTGATTCAGATTTCCAGCAAAGTCATATTTTGCTCTTGTATCAATGTTTTGTGCCAGTGTGTTTTAGGAGAATTTTTGTTTTTATTAATCAGGCACAGCAGCTCTTGAAGAAGATACACAGATCTTGAAAGTTATCGAAGCATACTGCACTAGTGCCAAAACCCGACAAACACTCAACTCAAGTAAGTGATAAAGCAACTTTATGCTGTTGAATGAGCCTTATTTGGAATGATTCCTCTCAGATTTAAGAGGGTTAAATTTTTCAATCCTCCTGAATTTCAGTATTGTTTTCCAGAAATTGCAAGATATTATGTTGCAGAATTTCCAAACGAGTGCAGTTTATGATTGATCAGTTCACAAATTTATGAAAAGCTTCATTCACTTTTCCCCCAGCCCACTATGAAGTGAATCTACACCTAAGCGCTGAAACAATGACCCTTGGATTAAGTTGATTTCTCCATGGCACATTCAGTTAAAGCTTTAAAGTCAGATTGGATATTGAATATAGATATTGTAAAAATTTGTGTCGGTTTTTCAATTTTAAGAAGGATTAAGGCGAAAATGGAAATAGTGATTGCAGTGAATCAGGACAGACTGAGACTTTAACGTGGAGCACACAGCTCATTCTGAGAGCCCAAGTTATATTCTTAAACACCTGTCCATTCCTCATTTATTTAATCTTGTCAAATTCAGTCACCTCCCTGTGCAGTCCATTCCAAACACTCCAATCTCAGTGCAGGAGTTAGATCTGATCTGTCCTTCATCATTCTGATTTTGGGCAGTGTATTGCAGAATCTAATAACAAATAGAACTGATCAGTCAATGCAACTCCTGGGGAATTTTCTGAATTTGTGCTCCTGTTTGCTGTCAGTGAGGATGAAATCCCAATGAAACAACAGATGTCCTTGACACTGAGCCCTCGTATGTCCAACAGGAGCAGCATCTTCTGCAAACACAAGTTAAAAGAATCCTCCTTATAACTGGATGTGAGACAGTGTGTCATTCGTTACCTCATTGCAGACTGGCTGGTGTTTCATACACAAATCACATTATTAAATTTGAGCAAAGTTTGAGATAAAGAATCATGGAGATATCATTCCAGCAATCAAGTAGCTAACTACCTGAAAATTGACTTTACTGTAGGTTTGAAGTCAGTTTGAAAAAGAAGGGTTAATGTTGATCATTGCAAATTGAGCCTTTTTAAAATCAATGCCATGATGGTTTAAAGACCTGCCTATAGTTTATTAATAAAGGACAACCTTTAATTTGGTGATTGTAAAGTCAAATGATGTGTGTTTTGAAGCTAAATAATATTGGAAAGTGAGAAGTCATTCAGCACCTCAAGCCCATTCTGTCATTGAGTTCGATCATATTTAATCTGTACCTCGGTTCCATCAACCATTGTAGCTCTGTAACTCACGATACTTTTACCCAACAAAAATCCATCACTCTGAGTTTTGAATGTTCCAGCTTATCCCTAGTATCCACAGCTTTTTGAGCCACAGACTTCCTGATTTCACTGCCTTTAATCTGAAGAATTGATCCCCCTCGTTCTGTGGGAATCAGGCCGACTGTTGTAATAGGTTTGATATTTGATAATGATAATTAAACATTGACACATGATTAGTGTAACTGGACAGAGATTTAAATGGCATAGAATGGCCAGACAGTATAATATTCACGTATATTCCAATTCTTTTGGTTAGTATTACATTAACATTGAGACCAGTTTTGAAACCCTTGGTCCATTTCTTGCACATTTTGTTTCGGTAATCACAATCTACACAAGTAATTTTCTAACATTCAGACAGACTAATGTAGAAAGGGGAGGAGGAAGGAGCAAAAGGAAATATCAGTGAGAGGATGGAAGAGAGGAGAGATTAAGACAGAAGAGATGATGGTACAAGGCAGAGGAGATGCTGATGGGACAAGAAAAGAAACAGAAAGCTGGGTCTAGAGGAGATATCAACATTTACTGCAGAATCATTACTAACACTCACTGCCTGAAAAAAAATGGAGAAGAGATCACGATTTCAACCGTTGAACTTGATATTGATCGTGAGAGATTGCAATATTCTATCGAAAAATGAGTGCCCCGTTCTTCAGACTTTTGTTCACCTTCTTTGGAAGAATGTTGGAGGCTAAGGACAGAGAGTGGGGTGGGCCAGAGAACTGTAATGATGTCCTTACAACCTTCCCGGCTCAACATTGAGTTCAACAGATCATAACCTCTGCTCCTAGTCAGCAGGTGCTGGGAATGATTCTGTTTTTTCATTTACACTGCCCCTAGACCTGACTTGTTTTTATTCCTGTCCCAGACTCTCTTTACCTTTTACCATCATCCCTTTCATCATTTAATCTCTCTTGTCTTCCACCCTATCACACACCTTCCCTAATACTGTTTCCTTCCCTCTCCTTTCTATTTGTTTGAAATGTGTTACATTTCTAACTTTTTCCAGTTCTGACAAAGGTCTTTGACCTAAAACATTAATTGTTTCTGTCTCTCAGATACTGTCAGATCTGCTGAGTATTTGCAGCACTTTGTGTTTCTCTCAGTGTATATTCTAGACCCTGTCCAATTTACCCTCTGCAAATCAAAACCTGGAAGATCAGATATACTTCACTCTGATCTCAAAAAATTCTTCGTATTGTACCTTTGTTACTGTAGAATTAACAAGACTTACTGGTAAAGATTTGAACCCCATTTAAAAAGTGGCAAAGAACTATCAAGCTCCCCTGTGTCTTTTCATCAGGGGTGATTTGTTAGAAAGAAAAGTTCCAGAGATTGAGGATCTGGACCGAGAAAGGGTTGATATGAAATTAGGTGTAAGATTTAGAGCAGAGTGTAAAAGTTTTATTTACACAGGAGTTTGTGAAACTGGAATGTAGCACTGAAGTTAAAGGCTGAATCAGAAACTTTGATTTGATTAGCGTTTGAGGAAAAGGGGGAACAAAAGGGATATGGGAACAAGACGAGATTGGGGTGCTGCTAATGTGGAGTGAATGGGAAGAGCAGTCTTGTAAATTCGGTGCAATGTGCTGACCCTGGCTGTGATCTATAATGATGTTGAGATGCTGGCGTTGGACTGGGGTAAACACAGTAAGAAGTCTCACAACACCAGGTTAAAGTCCAACAGGTTTATTTGGTAGCAAAATCCACTAGGTTTCAGAGCACTTAGGACTTTAACCTGGTGTTGTGAGACTTCTTACTGTGATCAGTAACCCAGGATGCACTTGGCCCTCAGCTTCTTTAATCCTTGGCCTTCCTCCCCTCCGGTCCCTCGTTTCCTCGGCCCTCCAGCTGTTTTGATTTAGAGAGTCAAGCTCATGGCCTTGCTACCCTGGCTGACACTGGAAATTGGTGATATTTTCAACCATGGCCCTTCCCTTTTCCTCCATGCCAACAGCAGTCACATTATGGGAATGTTTTTAAATCAAGGGAGAGATTAAATGATTAATCCCACAGGTTGTGGAATTTTAATGACTTCTCTTGGAGCTTTGATAATCAGAGGGCTTTCTATACCAGCAAGCGCAGATTTACTAAATCCAACTTTGCATTGACCTGAACCATTACTGACAACTGTAATAACACACTTGCTTTCCTACAGCTTCATAAACCACGTCCCACAAACATCTAATTCTGCTCCATTCTTTGCAGCAGTTTCACTACTAACCCAGAGTGTCAAAGTCAATCTGTGGTTAGATTTCTCCAAATCAACTTTCTTTTGCATTCTTAATGTTTCTACAACTTTTTAACCAACCACGTGTCTAAATTTGTGGGTTTCCTGCTTGGGGGTGGGGTGGGTGGGAGGGGAGGTGTGCGAGAGATTAATGGATCAGTCTGCAATCTGCTATTTAATGCATTTTTAATGTATTGAAATGTTTTGATCTGAAGATGGGAGTGCCTTCTGAAACTAACCCTGCTGTAGAATTTGTCTCTTGCCTAACAGATTTTTTTTCTCTCCTTCTTGTCTTCACTCCACCTTTGCTTTAATTTCACCTTTACATCTGTTACTTTCTTTTCCCATTATCGTCCCCCCCCCTTCCCCCTGACCTTGCCCTGGCAATGCACCCATCACCATCCATCCATCCTGCCACCCACCCCTCCACCTCAGCATGGCAAGGCACTGACTTGATGCATAATCATGTTTTGAGTGACGATGATCTATCAAGCCTGGAGTCCCCGGCCCGGCGAAGCAGCCTCTCCCGCTTGGAGCCTGCTGATCTGTCTGAAGACTCTGATTATGACAGTATCTGGCTGGCCCACAGTTATCGAATGGGATCAGCAACTCGTAAAAGCTGTTGTTCGTATATCTCGCACCAGAACTAAGGACATGTCCAGTTTTTAAGAATTGCTTGTTGTGTTAATTTGTTGTTTGGTGATGTTTCCCTGCTATACTGTGTCTTCATGTTAATGTCAAAGAAAAGTATTTTATAGCTCCTGTCCAAGGTGATTCCATTCCACCATCCCCACTCCCCCCACTCCTTGGATGGTGAGTCAGGGGAGCACACAAACACTCCTCTTCCATTGGTCTCTGCTGACTTCAGCTGGTTGGCCTCAGTATCCTGGGCAAGGGCAGAGGACGTCAGCCAAGATTCCTGCTGCTGCATGGTGCCCACTGGACCTCCTTGCAGACGTGTACTTTGGGTAAGCTGTGTGCAGGACTCTGTGGTTGAATAGCTTGCTTGCACGTCCAGATCTGCACGTTGAGTGGACAACCAAGGGGCAGGTGCTAGATGGTGACCGCAGCCTGTAGCGATTAGGGCCCAGTGAGGACCAGAATGGCCTTGATGATCAAGCAGGGGGGAGAGGAGCAAACTGACCAGGAGGAGGAAGTGAGTATTGGAGGCAGAAAGACAGAATTTTCTTGTTCAGTAATTGAGATGCAAATCTTGCCTAAATGGTACTTTTCACATTCTTGTGCATCCTTTTGTTCGGCAGTTCAGGAATATCCTATCTTTGGTTGATTTGGTTGATAGTAGTAACATTTCATTGAACAATATTTTGATAGTGATTAGATATTATGAGGATGCGATATTATGAGATTAAAATTACAGGCCTGTTGTATACATGTCTGCTGTAGGTGGCACTGAATGCACAGAGTGGCATTTTCCCACCCAAAGCTAGACTAAAATTTCTGGTTGTACAGATACCGAGATTTGTTAGATTACACACAAAACTTTCAGTAATATATTGTATGGCAGATCACTGGGAAGGTTGGAGGCTAGGATTTCTGACTGTGAACTGGCTGCAGGACTTCACTCGATGTGACAGAGGCTTATTCAGGCCCCTGCTCGAGTTCTTGCGAAATTCCCCCCGTACCAAAGCTCTGAAGACTTCTGTGTATCAAATGACCCTCCATCCACTATAGAAACCCACTGAAAGGCCCAGAGTTCTGCTGTAGGAGTATTAATTAATGTTCTACACGTGTCAAATACTACACAATGCCAATTAGTATGCTTCATAGAGAACACTGACCAGCCACAGTGTCTGGAGAATGTACAGAGGTTGATTGGTGGAAATCACTGGGAGTGGTGATAACTCGCCTTTTAAATATCTTTCCAATTTAAACAAAGGCAGTTTAATTTAAGTGCGTTAAAACTGAAAAGAGAGGGAGCAGATAAAAGTGGATTCATGTTTTTGTATGATACCATCTCGGACAACAAATACTCTCTGGTTTCCAAAACTTTTTAAAACTACCAAAAGTTCCACCTTCTGCAATTCCAGTTGAATCTTCAGTGGAATATCCAACAACAACAGGTAGTCTTCCCAACTCAAATTGTCTCTCGAATGGGGGACTGAGGAGCTAAAAGTGAAACACCCAACTTTCTCACAACTGCAGCTGATTTCTTATCATTGCATCATAATATTCTGACAGTGTTTAATTAGACATTACCTTGCTGTTCCTCAGTGACAGCTAATGAACACAAGAAATAGGAGCAGGAATAGACCATTCAGCCCATCAAGCTTGCTGACCATCAGTACAATCATGGCTGATCTTTGAATTCTGCTCTACCTTCCCACTGCCTCCCCATATCCTTTAATTCCAGGAAAGGACAAGAATCTGTCTCTCCCAGCCTGAAATGTATTCAAGAATGCCTCATCCACAACCAAATTCCAGAGGTTCACAGCACTGAGTGAAGAAATTTCTTCTCATCTCTGTCCTAAATGATTGGTTCCTTATCCTGACAGCGTCGCTCCCATGTTTTAGATTCCCTGACCAATGGAAACAATCTCAGCGTCCACCCTGTCAAACCCTTTCAGACTTCTCTAGGTTTCAGTGAGGTAGCCTCTCATTTTTCTAAACTCCAGAGAATTTAGATCTAACTTACTCAGCCTCTCATCACAGGACAACCCCTCCGAATGATCTGCTCCTCACGAACATTCACAATCTAACAGAGCCATGTGTGAAACCTATTCGGATTGGTCATGATATGAAGATGACAGGAGACTAAATTGTAACAAAGGGGGATGGGATTACGAGCTGCTGCTGTTCCCTTCATTGTTAATTGCAAGTGTTGAAGTTAGTTAGGAGAGAATGTTGCAAGTTTCCTGTGCAGGAGTTGGTAAATGGTGAATTTGGGTAAGGCTGTTACAGTCATACCCCATCCTGCAGGGACTGACTTTACCAGCTGATGTGGAATTTGTAAGTGTAGATTCAGCTCACTGGGAGAGATACCAGTTGCAATATCTGGCATTCTAGGCCTTGCAAATGCAGCTCTTATTTGGAGAGCTGAGGTAAAATTGCTTCTTAAAATGAAAATGGGATTGAGCCTCTTTTTCTCCATCATTAATGGCTTGCTAGAGAGATTGTCTTCTCAGAAATGGTCTGCTTCAGACGGCACGATTTGCGCACTAATCCCTCGGAAACCTTGGTTACAGAGACTAGAGGAATTTACTTTTCTTTCGGTTGAAGTTGCAAAATTGATGGAAGAAAATTATTAATTATACTTAACAGTTTTCTGGATAGCATAATGAATATATTTGCCTCAGAGGTAGAGAGGTGATGGCCCAGTGGCCAGACTGTCACCAGACGCTCTTAATCCAGAAACTCAGCTAATGTTCTGGGGAACCGGGTTCGAATCCCGTCACCGCAGATGGTGGAATTTGAATTCAATTAAAAAAATCTGGAATTAAGAACCTACTGATGACCATGAAACCATTGCCAGTTGTCGAAAAAACCCATCTGGGTCACTAATGTCCTTTAGGGAAGGAAATCTGCCATCCTTACCCGGTCTGGCCTACATGTGACTCCAGAGACCCAGCAATGTGGGTGACTCTCAACTGCCCTCCAAGGGCAACTAGGGATGGGCAATAAATGCTGGCCCAGCAACCCCCATATCCCACAAATGAATGTAAAAGTGTTCTAACTCACAGAATCATAGATTTTACAGCAGAGAAGGAGGCCATTCAGCCCATCAAGTCAGTGTCAGCTGATTGAAAGAGCTGTCCAATTGTGCCCACTTCCCTGTGTTTTCTCATTCTCCCCACAGCAGTTTTGTTCTTTATAAGTTGTTCACTTGGCTGTTCAGTGCAGCTCGTTATAACAAGTAAATTATCATTGAGTCCGTGTCAGGTTATTTGTGACAGTGTTGGTGCACAGGTTAACATTTTAAACCGTGTGTGGCTCACAAACATTGAAACTGACAAATGTGTGATTAGTTTACATTTTCAAAGTGTAAATCTGTCTTTTAAGTGTTCCATTCATCATCTGTGTCATACTGAAGTCACGCTGCCTGTTGTGGGACAGGGGGAAGCGACGCTGCCTGTTGTGGGACGGGGGAAGCGACGCTGCCTGTTGTGGGACGGGGGAAGCGACGCTGCCTGTTGTGGGACAGTGTGAAGCGACGCTGCCTGTTGTGGGACGGGGGAAGCGACGCTGCCTGTTGTGGGACAGTGTGAAGCGACGCTGCCTGTTGTGGGAGAGGGGGGAAGTGACGCTGCCTGTTGTGGGAGAGGGGGGAAGTGACGCTGCCTGTTGTGGGACGGGGGAAGCGACGCTGCCTGTTGTGGGAGAGGGGGGAAGTGACGCTGCCTGTTGTGGGACGGGGGAAGTGACGCTGCCTGTTGTGGGACGGGGGAAGTGACGCTGCCTGTTGTGGGACAGGGGAAGCGACGCTGCCTGTTGTGGGACGGGGGGAAAGCGACGCTGCCTGTTGTGGGACGGGGGAAGCGACGCTGCCTGTTGTGGGACGGGGGGGAAGCGACGCTGCCTGTTGTGGGACGGGTGGGGGGAGGGGGGCGACGACGCCTGTTGTGGGACAGGTGGGGGGGGGGGGGCGACGCCGCCTGTTGTGGGACTGGGGGGGGGGGGGCGACGCCGCCTGTTGTGGGACTCGGGGGGGGGGGGGGGCGACGCCGCCTGTTGTGGGACTGGGGGGGGGGGGGGGCGACGCCGCCTGTTGTGGGACTGGGGGGGGGGGGGGGGCGACGCCGCCTGTTGTGGGACAGGTGGGGGGGGGGGGGGCGACGCCGCCTGTTGTGGGACAGGTGGGGGGGGGGGGGGGCGACGCCGCCTGTTGTGGGACTGGGGGGGGGGGGGGGCGACGCCGCCTGTTGTGGGACTGGGGGGGGGGGGGGGGGGGCGACGCCGCCTGTTGTGGGGGGGGGGGGGGGGGGGGGGGGGGGGCGACGCCGCCTGTTGTGGGGTGGGGGGGGGGGCGACGCCGCCTGTCGTGGGACGGGTGGGGGTGGGGGGGGGGGCGACGCCGCCTGTCGTGGGACGGGTGGGGGGGGGCGACGCCGCCTGTCGTGGGACGGGTGGGGGGGGGCGACGCCGCCTGTCGTGGGACGGGTGGGGGGGGGGGGCGACGCCGCCTGTCGTGGGACGGGTGGGGGGGGGCGACGCCGCCTGTCGTGGGACGGGTGGGGGGGGGGCGACGCCGCCTGTTGTGGGACGGGTGGGGGGGGGGGCGACGCCGCCTGTTGTGGGACGGGTGGGGGGAGCGACGCCGCCTGTTGTAGGATAGGGGTGGGGGGGAGCGACACCGCCTGTTGTGGGACGGGGGGGTGGGGGCTGGGGTGAGGGGAGCGACGCCGCCTGTTGTGGGACGGGGGGGGAGCGACGCCGCCTGTTGTGGGACGGGGCGGGGGAGGGGAGCGATGCCACCTGTTGTGGGGTGGGGCGGGGGGGGGCGACGCTGCCTAATTTAAGTTGTCTATAAATTATTGAATGAATTTCAGTAATGAGCACTAACAGTAAAATGGCTGAACGGTGGGATGAACCTATCAGGACTGTGACGCGTGCCTCCGGCCAGGGGCTTCTTTCTGGGATATCCGTTTATAAAATACAGCAATAGAACTGTAGCAATGGACCCACTCACCTTCACGTAAATACATCCCGCATTATAAAAACAACTTTCATTTATACCATCTACAGCTCTTTAGCATCGTTCATTCCTGGGCTGGTTTTACCAGGGCAAAATCAGCCAAAAAATGACACCACGAGGGAGACGTTAGTAACCAAATGCATGGTCAAAGAGTTGGAATATTAAGCAGCCCATGTTTGGTGTCGAGATATTGAGACAGAGAGGGTTAGGGAGGCAGTTCCAGAACTTCAGGTTGAGGTTGAGGAAGTTGAGCGGTTAAAATCAGGATGTGCCAGAGTTGGAAGAATGCGGAGCTCTGAGGGTTGGAGAGCCTGAGGTGGTTGTGGAGGTGGGGAGAGGGTGAGGCCACAGAGGGATTGGAGATGGTGTAGGTCAGAGCTGATGGGTGAGCAGATCTCTGCTGGTTTGAGTATCGGTTTTGGATGAGCTCAGTGGAGAACAGATTTTATCCTCTTTTGGCTTTTGAAAATCTTCTCTGCCCACAATGCGAATACTGAAGTGATTGGCTTTTACTCATTGTGATTGGAGCTGCTGCGATTGTTCCCTACCCACTGTCCAATTGGCTTAAAAATTAAAAATGTGACTTTAATTTCTCCAGTGACATGACTGCCTTGATATCTGTTTCTCTTTGTTGAAGTTTTGCTGTCATTATTTTGTATGCTTCATAAACTGCTTTGTGTCTTTTGTGTGTAGCTAAAGACTGATCAAAGCAATTCTTAAAGAAAGAAGTTACATTTGGATAATGCATTACGTTTTTACCACTTGAGTAACTTCTATTTTGTGCTGAACTAAAGGAGCAAGACTGAAATACCATTCACTTCAAAAACAATGTTTCTGAAAGAAAAGGCAGGTTGTTAAACTCCTCATTTTATCAGGAGGATCTGCTTACTGTTAAAACAAGGCTGGTGATGCAGGCAACTTAATGAAAAATATTCCCAAAACCCAAAAAGCCTTGCATTGATTTTTCCCATTGATCTGATTTCTTTAATACACACAAAATATAATTCTTTCTAAGAACTTGTAGCCAAACAGAGTAACTTATTACTTGACAACAGAATGAATAGACTTTTTGGAAAGTCCCTTTTTCAGTGCTTTCATTGATGCAGGGTGCTTGATAAAAGGTCACCTATTTATTGGAATGCTTGTTAGTGGTATTGTGTGATGCTTTTGTAAATTGGTACGAAGCAATTGTTCAGATCTCTGTTTCACAGTGAAAGTTTCTGTTTAAGAGTAGAATCTGTGCAGCCACATCGACTAACTGTTTGCTGCACTCAGGTCAAAATTTCAACACCCACAGTGCGTTCAATTCTTTCAATGCAATTGTTCAATTCCTGTACCGAGTAGAATAATTAGTTTTTCTTGAAGATTCTTGGCATGTAATTAACTCTGTGGCGTATGCAAGTCTCATGTGTGAAGAAAGGCTGACTCACCACCTCTGTGTCTTTTGGGATTTATTGGAATGGTGCCTAGGACAGACCAGATAAGGACAGCAGGCTCATCTTCCTGAAGATTTTAGTGAAGTGATTGAGTTTTGACAACAATGCACCAGATTTCAGGAGAAACCTTTCCAAAACAGCCCAGAAATGATCAGATTTCATTTCGAACCTGGCGATACCTGAACTCAGGATCTCTGAGTTACTGGCCAAGTGAGAGAAAGACCAGATTAATGCAACCAATTTGCTGTCAGTGTCCCAGTGCAAAGGCTTGCATAATGGGGGCAGGTCAACATCTGGAAGGTGCTGCATCAAACTCTCCCTGATTTCCTGAGGTACACTCCTGTCACACATGATACTATGTCAGGAACTCTTAACTCATTCAACACCTGAAAAACTTCCTCCAGTTGGTTTTACTAATCCATTTAATTCACTGGACATTATAAAACAGTGGCTGAGAATGTGGTAAATTCAACACAAAATAATGTATTCACAGACTGTTAAATTTGGATATAATACTTCCTTTTAGTGCTCATCTGAGAGATGAAAGGCCTCGCCAATAGTTAACCTCTGGTGATCATGGAGTCACAGCATCCCTACAGCATAGAAGGGGGCCATTCGGCCCATTGAGCCTGCACTGACAATAATCCCACACAGGTCCTATCCCCGTAACCCCATGTGTTTTCCCTGCTAATCCCCCTGCCACTATAAGGAGCAATTTACCATGGCTCCACCTAACCTGCGCATCTTTGGCCAACCAAAGTCAATTTTGGGGTTAAAATTGTGAACCGTAAATCCACTTTCCCATTTGTTCCCTTATATCTGGAAATCCTGACATGGTTTGATCCCAGTTTTTGGAATTGATCCATGATGGGGTCTTGATGCTCCTTGAAATGTCTTGGTGAGCTTGCTGGTTGTCCCCATCTCAACGATATTTCTGACACTGATTGACTTTGATTGGCCATCACCACTGGTTAACAATTAGAGAGGCCTTTCATCTCTTGGAGAAGTACTCAGTTCCCACCCAGATGGTAGAGTGTGAAGTCTCCTCTATCTGCGGGCTGTGTTATCCTTACACTTGGCCAGTCTTAGTTTAGTTCTTAGTAAGCGGAGATTAAAGTGTGATGGTGGCCCTGCTGGGTGCGTAGATTTCAGATTTATTCACAAGTGAGGCAACAGTGTTAAAAACAGCCGAGTCCAAACCGCCAGGCCCAATAAATTCCAAGTGGACAGCCAGTGGATGGGTGAGATATTTAGTTAAAGAGCGATGGATTTGCTGAGCCTGTTAGGTTCACAGATATATGAAGTTGCAGGGCTGTATTTTGGATGCCCTGATTTATTGGTATAAGTTCCGTTGCTGTATTATTTGTTTTTTGATGTAATTAAAAGTGATTGCTGCTCAATTATTCACTTTCTTTATATTGAAGAATTAAGCCTTGCTGTTGTGTATAAACAGTGATGGTTCAAGATCATTGACTTGATGAGTTATACCAGCAGGGTATAATGGAAGGTTTCTGGTTAACTTAAGGTGAATATTTTTTGGTTATTATTATTAGCTAAATGGTAAAATGAGTGAGTGAGTTATTACTACGATTTAGGGAGACCATGTTAGCATGAGGTGAGATTGGATAACTTGTCTTGTTGCACAAGACAACTTTCTACCAAACACAACATGGGGTGGCCTGTTGTATACTCAATAGCTTTTGTACTGTGCGATTTGTCAGTGATGGGTGATTGTTGGTGAAAACCAGCTTTAAGGGTAAAATGCCTTTGAATAAGCAATTTGTGTATATCTGAGTGCTGCATATGTACAGTGTGTGTATTGTTGCCTCCTTGTGATTTGCATATATCACACCCAAGTGTTGGTTTTATAAATAATTTCACTTCCGTTGTAAAATACAGTTTAAATAAAATATGCCTTTATAAGAGCATTGATTTCTTTGTATGTTAAGTTTTGTCAATCTGAAATTCACCAGTCTTGTGGCGTGACAAGCAAGGCATTGCTGAGTTTAAAATATTCCAGAATAGAAACCCATCATTTAGTTCCTGTGTCTCTCCACAACCCAATTACTGTCTATTCCAACCTTATCCTGCGTTATTGCAGAACCTGAAAGCAGATCCCTGACATGGAGAAAGTCTGTTCTGTATGGAGATGTGAATATTGTTTCTAGCTGATAAGTAGATGCTATGTTAGATTTCCTGCATCATGGACTGAGTTCCCCTCAGTTTTAGTTTGAAAATATTACTAGCATTTACTTGATTGTGTGTGTGATCCAGTTCTACATTTCCTCTTTACATTCTTCCAGTCAACTCCTCAGTGGTCAAATTAGAGGAAAAATATCACATTCTAGAAGTGAGTTAAGATGATACAAAGAAAGGTAGCTAAGTTGCGAAGAGGATGTAAGGAGTTTACAAAGGGACTTGGGACAGGTTAGGTGAGTGGGCAAAGATCGAACAAATGCAGCATACTGTGGGGGAAAATGTGAAATTGTTCATTTTATCAGGAAGAATTAGACAGAAGTTTCTGATCTAGACAGTGAGAGATTGCAGAGCTCTTGAAATTCTAGCGTGGATCACAAAAGATTAGTCTACGTGTAGAATAAGTAATTAGGAAAGTTAATTACATGTTATTATTTATTGTGATGTGAATTGGATACAAAAGTACAGAGACTATGCTTGAGTTGTACAGGACACTGGTGAGTATGAATATTGTGTGCAGTATTGGTCACCTTTTTTAAGGAAAAATGTATGTACATTGGAAGCAGTTCAGAGAAGGTTTCTTTGACTAATATGTGGAATAGATGGGTTATCTTGTGAGGAAAGGTTTGACAGACAAAGCTTGTTTCCACTGGAATCTAGTAGACTCAGAGGCAGATTGAAACATATAAAATCCTGAGGGGTTTTGACAGGGTGGATATGGAAAGAATGTTTCCTTCTGTGGGAAAATCTGGAACTTGGTTCACTGTTTGAAATTAAGAGGTCACTTGTTTAAGACTTGGATGAGAAGAAATTTTTTCTGAGAGGGTCATGAGTCTTTGGAACTCTCTTCCTCAAAAGATAAAGCAGAGTCTAAGAATGTTTTCAAGACAGAGAGATAGATTCTTGATCAAACAAACGGGTGAAAGGTTATCTGGAGTAGGTGGGAGGTTGCAGTCAGATGAGCCATGATTTTATTAAATGGCAGAACAATCTCGAAGTGCTGAGTGGCCTAATCCTGCTCCTAGTTTGTATGTGCGTGTGTCCTAATCTTTATTTCACGTTTTACACATAAACTTAAATTCTATTTATATTTCCCACTTTAAACTTTCTATTTTTCTGTCTGTGAGAATTCTTCATTCTGATTGGTCGATCAGTCTACCTGTTGCCTGTAGAAGGCACCAAACTGACATTGAGAGCACGGAAATCAGGGTCACCGAACCATTACCGGCAGTTTTCCTCAATGTCACTCATGTTCTTTTACAATTGGTTGCAAAATCTGGACTTTAACATTAGTTAAAAAGTTACAACAGCTCCGAGTTTGTTTGCTGTTTTCTTAAATGTGATGTTTGAATAAATCAGGAGAGAGAAGGCGTGGTGACACTGAGACCTTTTCAGTCAGCTAGGTGACATCAAATGCCCCAAGTTTCATTTCCCCTCTTTTGATCCTGGCTGAATTCAGTGGAAGTGAAATTTGTATCAATTGAATTCTTTTATTGTGTTAACCCATCTACCCTTGTGGCATTTGCTGGGGTTATGGTACTCCCCCTTCCCCATTTAATACAGGAGGGTTTCCCTGTGGGAATTTTCCTTTTTTGGGAAAGGAGAAGGAGCATGGGGAGGGTACCGGTCTGATCAACCAGCACCAGAGGCATGTTGTTCCTCAGGTAACCACATAATATCCCCATGTCACTTTGAGCTGGTGTGTGCCACTGCTCCCAGTGCCATGGATACAAGTCAAAGGGCAGCTCCTGTAGCACTAGGGGTGTTCACTGCAATCCTGGCTGGTGAACAGAACAGAGGCCCAATGAGCGTCTGAGATCTCATCTTTGGCCCTGAAGCATATCAGGTGCTGATACCAGATAATGTCATCAGGCTGTATCTTCAGGCTTTGTGGCCTTGTGAAGGAGTTACATCGAATTGCCTTGGAGGAAGTTGGGAGCAGCAGCCTGTTACTGCAAGAGACTTCCATGCAACCCTGAAATAGGAAACCTTCTGACCTCCACCACTGTCCAAAGTCTCTTCACGTCTTCACACCATGTATTTTTAAGCTGCCCCCTCTTCATGTTCCACAGAGGCACCATCTGTCCCCTCAGGTCACATGGCCATCAAAAAGTTTTCCCTGGTATCCTGACTGATGTTTATTCCTCAGTCAACATCACTGAAAACATGATCACATTGAAGTTTATGGGATCTTGCTGTGCACATATTGACTACTGTGTCTTTGATTCAATCCCTTCAGTGCAGGAGGCCATTCAGCCCATCAAGTCTGCACCTGATACTCCATCAGAGCATTTTACCCACGCCATATCCCCATAACTCCACATATCTACCCCGCTAATTCCCCTAACCTACATGTTTTTCGATACTCAAGGACAATTTAGCACAGTTAATCCACCTAACCTGCACATCTTTGGACTGTGGGAGAAAACTGGAGTGCCTGGAGGAAACCCATGCAGACGCGGGGGGAGTGTGCAAACACCACACAGACAGTGACCCAAGCTGGGAATCAAACCCAGGTCCCTGGTGCTGTGAGGCAGCAGTGTTAATCACTGTGCCACCATGCCACCCATTTCCAGATTGCAACAGTGATTATTTTTCAGAAAGCTTATACTGGCTGTAAAGCACTTTGAGATGTCCTGTAGTTATACAAATTACCATATAAATGCAATTTCTTTGTATGGTTCACGTTCCAGATAAGCCAAGGAAATTTGTAGGAAATCAGTGCAAGAAATAAGGAAATGGCAAAAATGTTAACATTGCTGAACAAACGGATGGTAAAGCTGTAATCTAAACCCAAGAGGGAACCTTTCCAACTGTCTCACTTGTGGGTCGTTCCAGCTCAGCCCTACTGACACAGAAATCATTCTCAGCCTCGATGTAATCTGATCAAGTATTTAACTGAAGCCAGGGCTCATTCCTGGCAATTTCAAGCTGTTGTTTAAACTATTCACTTTGTATGAAAGTGACAGTGAGCTGCTCAAGCACTCTGACCTGAACCTTCCGGGTCCCAGTTACTTGCCCCCCTGTATGATCAGGATGGGGAAATGAGGAGTGATTTGAGGAGATTGAGAAACGAGAGTTGTGTCAATATCAGAATAGGTTTTGTGAATTAATGGACGGAAACTTTTGGAGGTTGTGCAGAGTGAACACCTCTCTCATCTCTCACCTGTTTGCTCAGTAACTGGTAATGTTTATCCCCTTACTATTCCTGCCTCGGGCGGTGGGGAGGGGGGCACGTGAAATAGCTCCATTTAAAAAGAAAATTGGGAATTAGAAATGGGCTAAAATTTCCCTTCAACATCCCCAGGACAGGGATCAACGTAACTGACAATCAAATGTCCCCATGGTGGCTTCACACACACCCCGACTCTCACACAAAGATACATGCACCCCAACTCTCGCTCCCTCGCCCTGACTCTCTCTGACCCCAACTCTCTCTGTCACTCTCACACTCCCTGACTCTCTCTCTCACACACATACACACACACACACAAACACACACTCTCACACTCAATTAGAGAGTCAGGAATCTATTGGCCAGGCAAGGCACAGGGAGTTTGGCAAGACTGGATGACATTTATTTTAATGCAAGGAGCCTGATGAACAAGGCAGATAAGTTGAGGCACGAATTAAAACATGGGGGCAGGATTGGCAGCTCCATATTCCAGGATATAGGATCTTCAGGTGAGACAGGGAAGGAGACAAAAGAAGAGAGAGTGTCATGATTTTGATCAGGGAATCAGTTACAGCAGTAAGAAGGAACAACATCTTAGAAAGCTCTTCAAATGAAGCCAAATGGGTAGAACTTAAAAATCACAAAGGAGCAATCACATTGCCGGAAATGTTCTATAGGCCCTGCCTAACAGTCTGGAAGAAATAGAGGAGCAAATATGCAGGCAAATTTCAGAGAAATATGAAAGCGATAAGGTAGTGATAGTGGGGATTTCAACTTCCCCAACATTAATGAGTTTAAGAGCAAGTGAAGTTATGCTTGAATGGTAGAAAATGTTGGCTAGATTACTGTGTCAGTTGTGGAATCCATGTTGTAAGTGGAATATGATAATACTGGAAAGGGTGCAGACGAGATTCACTGGGATGTTTCCTGGGCTGGAGAATTTTAGTTATGAAGAGAGATTGGATAGACTGGGGTTGTTTTCCTTGGAACAGAGAGGATATGATTATGATGCATAAAATAATGAGGGGCACAGATAGAGTAGACAGGAAGAAACTTTTCCCCTTGGTGGAGGGATCAGTGATTGGGGGCAGAGATTCGGGAGGGGATATGAGGGAAAACCTTTCCACTGAGGGTGGTGGGAGTCTGGAATTCACTGCCTGAAAGGGTGGTGGAGACAGAGACCCTCCTAACATTTAAGAAGTATTTAGATGTGTATTTGTGATGCTGAAGCATACACGGCTATGGACCAAATGCTGGAAAATGAGATCAGAATAATTAGGTGGTGGTTTTAGACTGGCACAGATGCGATGGGCCGAAGGGCCTTTTCTGTGTTGCAGACTTCGATGACTCGCCGACACACAATCACCCAGTGACAGGCTCACACACCCACTGGAGCCGTACAACTGAACACATGGACCGGCACATACTCAGACTGATATGTGAAAACACATGGAAACATTGGTAATCAGTGCACAAACATAGACTGACATGCATAAACACAGATGAACCAGTACATGCACAGACATAGGGATTCACATATACAGGCATGACTTCCCACAGTGACACACACACAGAGGTAGTAGTTGTATCAGAGTATTGCCCTCACATTGCCTGATCTCTCTGTGTAATGACCTGTCCCCTGGTGCCTGGGACAATGATTTCAAACTCTGAATCTTATGTGTTGCAGCGTCTCGTAAAGAATCTGCTCCTCAGGTTTTATTACCGGAAGAAGAAAAAATAATTGTCGAGGAAACCAACAGCAACGGACAGACAATCATCGAAGAAAAGTAAGAGGAATCTGTGAGTGATTCTGTGTCCTGTATGTTGCAATGCACAGTTTAATCATTAGAATAAATGACTTAATCCAAGTGAACAAGCTGTGAGGATTGTTCTCAGTGAGAGCAGGAACAAACTGGTGAGTGGCTAAAGCTGATTGTACAGCAGGAGAGTTTTGAGACAAGCTGTGGGATGCGTCCCAAATGAGAAAGTGCAGCTTGTCTGAGCTGTGAATGTGTTGCCCTGAAACCTGTATGTTTCAGACACCTGACATCAGCACAGAAATCCTTCAAGGGGAAATAAATCAGCAAAGCATCGACAGACTGGATCACTTTTCTCCAAAAAAAAGGAAGGCTGAGGGGTGGCCAGGTAGAGATCGTTAAACTGATGCAAGGATGTGATAGAGTGGATGCAGAATGAATCACCTGTGGGGGAAGAGCAAAACTAGAAACAATTAATATAAAATAGTTCCCAAGAAACCCACTCAGGAATTCTGATGAAACTTCATTAATCAGGGAGTGGTGAGAATACGGAACTCGGGATCTCTCGGAGTGGGTGAAGAGTATGAGGGATAAACACATGAAGGAGAAGGGATTGAGGGGTTACAATGATCAAAGCTGGGGTGAGGCTCTAGTGGAACATAAACTGCAGCATGGACTGGTTTCTGCAGTGTGATGGGATAAGAAAGAGTCCAGAGGGGCAAACAGGGTCTAGAGCGGCAGTTTTTTCACACAGAGGGTGGTGAGTGTCTGGAACAAGCTGTCAGAGGTAGTAGTAGAGGCTGGTACAATTTTATCTTTAAAAAAGGGTTTAGACAGTTACATGGGTACGATGGGTATAGAGGAATATGGGCCAAATGAGGGCAGTTGGGATTAGCTTAGGGGTTTTTAAAAAAGGGCGGTATGGACAAGTTGGGCCGAAGGGCCTGTTTCCAAGCTGTAAACCTCTGTGACTCTAAGAAACCTAAGATGTGATCAGAGGAGGTGTCAATGGTAACAGCAGAATCATTCACCCACTGTCTGAAACAGGTAGGAAGAGTGTTTATAATTTGGAGTGGTGGACTCGATGGAGAATCTGGGAATGCCCCATCAGTAGATGGGATGCTGTTCCTCACACTTGCTTTGTGTTTCTTTGGAACGAGGTAGGAAACCAAGGACAGAGGGGCAGAGAATTAAAAGAACGGGATGTGAAGAGTCCACATTCCTGCCTGCGGACTGAACAGAGGCATTCCGTAATCACCCAAATGTATCTCTTTCATTAATAAACCTCAACATCCAGATTGCCAGTTTGATCGATTGCAATGTCTCTTTGCCTTCCTCTTCATTCAGGAGCCTAGTGGACACGGTTTATGCTTTAAAGGACGAGGTGCTTGAGCTAAAGCAGGTAAATCAATTTGTTGCACTCAAGCTCAGAGGCATTGTTCTGGGTTCCTTCAAATCATTTCCCCAAAAACAGGAACAACTGACTGTGTAACAAGAGGACGGGGGTGGGTTGGAGACAGGGAATGAAATCAGCTCCAAATGCTGCAATGCACTGACTCGTTTTGGTATAATTGTGAGGACGCTAGAATTACAGAAAGACACATCCTTCAACAAATAACAATCCTGCCGCGAGTCAGAAAGTCATGGGTTCAAAACCCCCCCTGCACTGTCAGAGGGTCAGTGCTGAGGGAGTGCCGCACTGTCAGAGGGTCAGTGCTGAGGGAGTGCCGCACTGTCGGAGGGTCAGTGCTGAGGGAGTGCCGCACTGTCGGAGGGTCAGCGCTGAGGGAGTGCCGCACTGTCAGAGGGTCAGTGCTGAGGGAGTGCCGCACTGTCAGAGGGTCAGTACTGAGGGAGCACCGCACTGTCGGAGGGTCAGTACTGAGGGAGCGCCGCACTGTCAGAGGGTCAGTGCTGAGGGAGCACCGCACTGTCGGAGGGTCAGTACTGAGGGAGCGCCGCACTGTCGGAGGGTCAGTGCTGAGGGAGCGCCGCACTGTCGGAGGGTCAGTGCTGAGGGAGCGCCGCACTGTCGGAGGGTCAGTGCTGAGGGAGCGCCGCACTGTCAGAGGGTCAGTGCTGAGGGAGCGCCGCACTGTCGGAGGGTCAGTGCTGAGGGAGCACCGCACTGTCAGAGGGTCAGTGCTGAGGGAGCGCCGCACTGTCAGAGGGTCAGTGCTGAGGGAGCGCCGCACTGTCAGAGGGTCAGTGCTGAGGGAGCGCCGCACTGTCGGAGGGTCAGTACTGAGGGAGCGCCGCACTGTCGGAGGGTCAGTGCTGAGGGAGTGCCGCACTGTCAGAGGGTCAGTGCTGAGGGAGTGCCGCACTGTCAGAGGGTCAGTGCTGAGGGAGTGCCGCACTGTCGGAGGGTCAGTGCTGAGGGAGCGCCGCACTGTCAGAGGGTCAGTGCTGAGGGAGCGCCGCACTGTCAGAGGGTCAGTGCTGAGGGAGTGCCGCACTGTCGGAGGGTCAGTGCTGAGGGAGCGCCGCACTGTCGGAGGGTCAGTGCTGAGGGAGCGCCGCACTGTCAGTGCTGCTTTTGGATGAGTTAATAAACCAAGGCCCATTTGAGGTTCCGTGACTCTATTCTAAAGAAGAATTTGGGAATTTTCTCGGTGCTCTGATAATTATTTATCCCTCAGCCCTGTCACTGGAACAGGTTATCTGTTTATTATCACAGTGCTGTCTGTGGAGCTTACTGTCAACAAATTGGCTGTTACATTTTCTAAAGCAACTGCACTTCAAGCATTTCTTCATTAACAGTGAAGTGCTTTGGAACGTCCTGGGATTGGGAATTGTGACAATTCTTTATTGCCCCCTTCAAAATAACTTCACAAAAAAAAGCTACGTGGAAATAATGACAGGAACTCTGCCCCTGTGCGGACCCTGGCACCCCCTGTGCAGACCCCAGGATCCTGTACATCAGCCAGGACCCTCTTCCATATCCTGGTAGCCCTGCCCATGCCCTGACTGCCCCTTGGAGGCCCCTGTCCAAATCCGGGGCCTGTGTCTCGATGCGCCAGGGCACCATGGTACCAGGTCTGTACCTGACAAGTTGAGTCTGTGTCCTCCTAATGTTGCAACTTCAACCCTCTCATTAAATTTTCATTTTACATTTTGTGTTCCAGGAAAATAAGAAGATGAAGCGTTCATTGGAGGAGGAGCAGCGAGCTCGCAAGGAGTTAGAGAAACTGGTTAGAAAAGTCCTAAAGAATATGAATGATTTCTCTTGGGATGAAACTAATCTTTAGTGAACTTTATCTTCATCGACAGCAGATGGAACATGCACACACAGGCTGGGAATGACTGTGTCTGCCACTTAGCAAGCAAGCACTTAATGTGTTCCTCTGCCGCTGGCTTGTCCACTGTTTTAACAAAGACTTGGTACATTTTCAATAGGTCAATCATCCATTAAAATAGCAAACTGGGGATCGCCATGTGCAAGTGTTCATCCTGTGACTATTACCAGCAGTAATCTTTAGCCTATGCTGGTGTAAGTTTAGTTTCAGTTCCCCGGAGACTGAGTGTGGAATCCAGCCCAATCAATTTGCTCCTCACCTGGTTGTTCCGTCCGTTAATGTCCTGAAGATGTGGTGTGCTGCCTTCTGGAGTGGAACTGCCTGTCGGACAGCTCCGGGATTCTGATACTCCTGCAGTAACTGCGTCCCCAATTGTAACAAACAGGAAACTAATCTTCAGGGAATTTGATACGTCTTTTATCGATTACTGGCAACGATTTGAGGTCAGATCCTGATTGAGACGAGGGTCCAATTTTTGAACTAGACCCTAGGGGTTTGTGTTTGAGATTGGAAAACAGAATGGAATCTGGCTGGGGCTTTCAGCGAACGGGTTCCAGTTTTAGATGTTGGATTGTTTGTGAACTGAGTTTGGTGAATGTACAGCAGTTGGTTGGAAATTTCTTCTGTAGCTGACATTTGATGAAGGCTATATCTGTAAGCGTGGGTGCTGTGAATGATATAATATGCGTTGGGGCTCAGTTTTTTTTGTGATAAAGTGGGAAGGTTGTAGGCTAACAGAAGAGTTCAACTTGGGATGTGCGCATCACAGGGCAACGCTTTGAGAGCCTCTGATCTCACCAGCTTCCCCGGATCAGACAGAACACTCCCAACTTTAAATATCCAGGATGATTCAGACAGACTGACCCATTCTAAATCTCATCCAACAATGCTTCAGACTGGGAACTTTATAGTGTCAAACAACCCTTACTGAGATTGCATGAGAGAAAACTCAAATATGAGCAGCTGTGAGCGAGCTCACGTTCTACTGAACTTGTGATCCACGTGCCTCTCGTCTTGGACAATGTTGAAAAATTTATTCTTTATAACATTTTCCTGATGACACAGGAATGTATAATGGGAAAGGTGTTGTCCTGTAGCACAGCAAGAACTGGTGGGACTGGATCGAGATTTCTGCTCACGCACGCAGTGTTCACTACAGAATCACAATTGAACCTTTATGTTTAAAATCTTGACTGTTTAGTTAAGACTTTTACTTGGGACAAGGGAATAAGTTTGCGGCATTAAATGTTCCCAATTTCTGCTGACTGGGAATTCTCGTTTTCAGATGATTGTGAACTGCACAAGACACGTTTCTTCCTCTGGCTGAGGTTCCGTGATCAGGACTCGCTTGATAAAATCTCCTTTACTTTTCAGTTTGTTTGCAAGTATTTTCAGTGATTAAGTCAGCACTTAACAAAGTTCACTCTGACAGAGTTTGCATGTAGCAAGCACCATTAGTTAGTTCTGCAATATTTCTTTAAATAGCCAGAACTTTAGTTGTTGCTGTAATTTATATGGTGGAATGATCTACACTAAGGTATCAGGCAAAACTGGAAAAAAAAAGTTTATTTTACATTTTTGTTCAGGTTGTTTTGTCAAGAGTTGTGGCAGCTTCAATACTCCCAAGTTCAACATTGTCACAATGCACCATTGTACGTCAGTCTCCCCCTCTGTCGATACACATCCAATTACAGAGGCCAACAATATTAGAATTTTGGATCAAGGCGCAGTAATTACTCCATCCAAATGTTGGGAAATGAGGCAAGTTGTGAAAGAAGTTACCCAGACTGTGCTCCATATCCCAGATCCAAACAGCATTCTTGCTTTGTTTGCACCTTCTTTACTGCCTGTAGTTAAATGTAACCAGATGAGATCTGGTAACGCATCAAAATGAGGGATGTTGGACTAACAGCTCACACTGTTTCTGTCCAGGACACTGGCTTTGTTTAAAACTTCAACTGCCCTTACTGATCCACTCGATACCGGGGATATTGTGGCCTGTGAATCCTCCTGGGGTTGGTTAGATGAAACTTATTTTCAGTCTCGTACATTCCTGTAGGTGATGGGACATTGGATCTATTTTTGATTAATTGTAAAGCTCCTTATTTATCAGCTTGGTAAGTGTGCTGAGGTAATCGGGTAAATGTACCAACTCTCCGTCCTATCCCCTATCTCTAAACTGTGGCTTTAGGGACTCTGAAATACCTTGAGTGAGTTCTTTCACTGACAGATGATCTAAAATTTCTGTTTTAACACTAAACGGTTAATTTAAAAATTCCTGCAATGTATTTAACATTTACCCTTGTGTGAAAGGTGTAACATGAGGATTAAACTTACCTGAATGTTTCCTGATAAAGTGAGATTTCTATGGTCGACTGATATTTGTAATTTAGAATTTTCTGTGTAAATATATCGAATAAAATAATTAACTGAAAGCAGAATTTCCTTATCCTGACTGAACTGTTTGTGTTTACATCCCAGATTCATCCACTTTGCAAACATCACAGCCTCATCATTGCTACACACTGGTCTTGCCTTACTGCTCCCAGTTAACAAATCTTATTCACCACATTCCTGGTTTATCGACCATTGTGTTGGATTCCTCAAGTGTTTCGTTAATTTGCGTTCCCCAGGGAACCTCTGACTTTTTCACTGTTTGCAATCTACCTTTTATCAAGGGGCGATGTGCCTGCTCTCACTGACACTCATGAGGTGACAGTTTGCTGGGGTCAGTGTGATAATCCAGTTCCTTATTTATATTGAGTGAGTCCTTCATCTGGAGGAGGGATTTAAATAGTTCAGGAATGGGGTCATCAGAAAGATTTGTAACAATTTCCATAATTGGGATGTGGTTCACACTAGCTCGATACGACATCCGAGTGGTTGTACAATCCAGAGATTAAAACTTCAAATTTGCCCGACAAGTTGAGATGTGCATGGTCTTCAAGTTTTCCACAGTACATTAGGGATTAAAACCACCTTCCTACACGGAATGTCACGATTTAGCATGATGCATTGTTTCAATAATAGTGAAGTTTGATGGGCATTTTATTGAGGGAGGAAATCATTTGATTCAAATACAAATGAGTGTGTTTTTTCCAACTTTTGTGCTGAAGACTGTGCCCCTCATCTCTGACTGGCATTCTCATGGTGACAAGTCTTCTAAATATGCCCTACAAGTAATTCTGAAATCTAGTCTTTCAATGTACTCGTTCCCCGTAGCCCTGCATCAATCCCCAAACTAATCCCACTGCCCCCCTCTCTCCCCATAGCCCTGTATCAATCCCAAACTAATCCCACTGCCCCCGCTCTCTCCCCATAGCCCTGTATCAATCCCCAAACTAATCCCACTGCCCCGCTCTCTCCCCATAGCCCTGTATCAATCCCCAAACTAATCCCACTGCCCCGCTCTCTCCCCATAGCCCTGTATCAATCCCCAAACTAATCCCACTGCCCCGCTGTCTCCCCATAGCTCTGTATCAATCCCCAAACTAATCCCACTGCCCCACTCCCTTCCCATAGCTCTGTATCAATCCCCAAACTAATCCCACTGCCCCGCTCTCTCCCCATAGCCCTGTATCAATCCCCAAACTAATCCCACTGCCCCCCTCTCCCCATAGCCCTGTATCAATCCCCAAACTAATCCCACTGCCCCACTCCCTTCCCATAGCCCTGTATCAATCCCCAAACTAATCCCACTGCCCCGCTCTCTCCCCATAGCCCTGTATCAATCCTCAAACTAATCCCACTGCCCCGCTGTCTCCCCATAGCCCTGTATCAATCCCAAACTAATCCCACTGCCCCGCTCTCTCCCCATAGCCCTGTATCAATCCCCAAACTAATCCCACTGCCCCGCTCTCTCCCCATAGCCCTGTATCAATCCTCAAACTAATCCCACTGCCCCGCTGTCTCCCCATAGCCCTGTATCAATCCCAAACTAATCCCACTGCCCCCTCTCTCCCCATAGCCCTGTATCAATCCTCAAACTAATCCCACTGCCCCGCTCTCTCCCCATAGCCCTGTATCAATCCCAAACTAATCCCACTGCCCCGCTCTCTCCCCATAGCCCTGTATCAATCCTCAAACTAATCCCACTGCCCCGCTGTCTCCCCATAGCCCTGTATCAATCCCCAAACTAATCCCACTGCCCCGCTCTCTCCCCATAGCCCTGTATCAATCCCCAAACTAATCCCACTGCCCCACTCTCTCCCCATAGCCCTGTATCAATCCCCAAACTAATCCCACTGCCCCCACTCTACCGTAGCCTTAAATCAGTATTGTG
Organism: Carcharhinus amblyrhynchos; assembly: GCF_965287045.1. Classification (NCBI taxonomy): domain Eukaryota; kingdom Metazoa; phylum Chordata; class Chondrichthyes; order Carcharhiniformes; family Carcharhinidae; genus Carcharhinus; species Carcharhinus amblyrhynchos. The sequence continues at coordinate 111,561 of NC_137333.1, read as the reverse complement.
GTATATCATGGTATAGTGAATGTGTGCAGCGGTTTATTGAGCTGGAATCTCTGAAATACAGGCATCACAATGTTTGGTTCTAAGTATATGATCTGGGTGAATCCTGGGGTCTGGGGAGGATGTAATGCTTGGGAAGCTGCTGTGTGCAGAGTTCGCCATCTGCTGTTTAAGATTGGGAACTGTCAAGTGAGCTGTGGCTCAGCGCTGCCCTCTAGTGAAGATACTATTTAATGCTCATCCTGGAGGAGCTGGTGGTCCATGTCTAAAGCTATGAAGAGAATGATTCCTTACAAAGGAAAAGGTTACACCAACATCAAGAACAGTACAATAAACAGGCAAACATATTTACATGGCAGGTCATTTGGCCCATTGTGTCTGCACTAACTTGTTGCTAAAATAATCCCCAAACTAATCCCACTGTACAAGGCAGGTTTTTTATACAGTGGGTGCCTGGAACTCGCTGCCAGATGAGATAGTGGAAGCAGATACAATAGTGACTTTTAAGGGACATCTTGACAAATACATCAATAGGATGGGAATAGAGGGATATGGTTCCTGGAAGGGTGGGGATTTTAGTTCAGTCGGGCAGCATAGACGGTGCAGGCTTGGAGGGCCGAAGGGCCTGTTCCTGTGCTGTAATTGTCTTTGTTCTTTTTCACAGCCCTGCTCTCCCCATAGTCCTGTATCAATCTCAAACTAATTCCATTGCCCCGTTCTCTCCCTATTGTCCTGTGGCAATCCCAAATTAACCCCCCATAACCCTGTGTTAACCTTAAACAAATCTCTGTCCCACTCTCTCCCCATACCCGTTTATCAATTACAAAACTAATCCACTTCCCCACTCTCTCTTCCTATAGCCCTGTGTTAACCCCAAACAAATCCCACTCAATGCCCATAGCCCTGTATCAATCCCTAAACTAATCCCACTGTCCCGCTCTCTCTCCATAGCCCTGTACAATCCCCAAACTAATTCCACTGACCTGCTCTAGCCCCATAGCCCTGTATCAATCCCCAAACTAATCCCACTGCCCCTCTCTCTCCCAATAGCCGTGTAGCAATCCCCAAACTAATTCCACTGCCCCACTCTAGCCCCATAGCCCTGTATCAATCCCTAAACTAATCCCAGTGACCCACTCTAGCCTCATAGCCCTGTACAATCCCCAAACTAATTCCACTGCCCCACTCTAGCCCCATAGCCCTGTATCAATCCCAAACTAATCCCACTGACCCGCTGTAGCCCCATAGCCCTGTATCAATCCTCAAACTAATCCCACTGCCCCGCTCTCTCCCCATAGCCCTGTATCAATCCCAAACTAATCCCACTGCCCCGCTCTCTCTCCATAGCGCTGCATCAATCCCAAACTAATCCCACTGCGCCGCGCTCTCCCCATAGCCCTGTATCAATCCTCAAACTAATCCCACTGCCCCGCTCTCTCCCCATAGCCCTGTATCAATCCTCAAACTAATCCCACTGCCCCGCTCTCTCCCCATAGCCCTGTATCAATCCCCAAACTAATCCCACTGCCCCGCTCTCTCTCCATAGCTCTGTATCAATCCCCAAACTAATCCCACTGCCCCGCTCTCTCCCATAGCTCTGTATTAATCCCCAAACTAATCCCACTGCCCCGCTGTCTCCCCATAGCCCTGTATCAATCCCCAAACTAATCCCACTGCCCCGCTCTCTCCCCATAGCCCTGTATCAATCCCCAAACTAATCCCACTGCTCTGCTCTCTCCCCATAGCCTTGAATCCGTAGTGTGGTACATCATGGTATAGTGAGAATGTGCAGCAGTTTATGATGTTATACAGAACAGACCACAATTCTATTCTAAATATAAAACCAATTGTCCATTTCCAGTGATTAGCTGGGACAGTAAAATTCACTGAATTCCAAACACTGTTATGAAATGATGAGTGGATCCTGTAATCTGCATGAATATTGAGTGGACCATGGGATCAAACTGACTGCTCCTCTACCCTGGCTAAGTTCGAGACTGGGTTTCCGTGGAAAGGGAGCATGTGCTGCCTGAGGACACAGTTAATGCCTTCTGTGCCTGTTGGGCAACGCAGTGACTGGGGAGTAATATTGACACCTTTAATCATATTTTAATTTGATGTTTTAAGTTTCCTTTCTGCTTTGTGTTTTGTTTCAGGCGGTTCCCCTCCTTTTGGGTTGTCCCTAAATTAGTTTGATTTTGTTTATTTGGTTGGATCTCAAATGAAGTCCCGGGATCTGGGTGAATGTTGAAGGGATCCTGGGATCTGGGTGAATGTTGAGTGGATCCTGGGATCTGGGTGAATGTTGAGTGGATCCTGGGATCTGGGTGAATGTTGAGTGGATCCTGGGATCTGGGTGAATGTTGAGTGGATCCTGGGATCTGGGTGAATGTTGAAGGGATCCTGGGATCTGGGTGAATGTTGAGTGGATCCTGGGATCTGGGGAGGTTGTGGTGTTTTGGAAGCTGCTGTATGCAGAGATCGCCACCTGCTGTTTATAATAGGGAACTGTCAGTGAGCAATGGCTCAGCGCTGCCCTCTAGTGGAGACACCTAGTATTTAATGCTCAGTTTTTCTATTGGTCTGGACTCAAATATACTAAACAAAAATGAAGAGAATGATAGATTCTCGGTCAGGTTTATCAGGCTGATTCCGGGGATGGCGGAACTGATGTATGAGGAGAGATTGACCAAGTTTGGATTGTTTTTTGCTGGAGTTCAGATGAATGAGGGGCGGGGGGGGGGGGAAATCTCATTGTGACTTATTAAATTCTAATAGGATGAGACAGGGTAGATGCAGGGAGGATGTTCCCAGTGGCGGGGGGGGGGGGGTGGGGGGGGTCCACAGTCTGAGGATTCAGAGTAGACCATTTAGGACGGAGATGAGGAGACATTTCTTCACCCAAAGAGTGGTGAGCCTGTGGAATTCATTCCCACAGGAAGTAGTTGATGCCAAAACATTGAATGTATTCAAGAAGCAGCTGGATATGGCACTTGGGGTGAACGGGATCAAAGGTTATGGGGAGAAAGCAGGATTAGGTTATTGAGTTGGACGATTGGCCATGACTTGAATAGTGGAGCAGGTTCAAAGGGCCAAATAGCATTCTCCTATCTTGAATGTTTCTATATTTGACTAACAAAGAGCTAAAGGTTGTTGGGTTGGCTGGCATATGCAGTTGCGGCTACAATCAGATCAGTTATGATTTTATTGAAAAGGGGAGCAGGCTTGAGGGGCTAAGTGGCCTACTCCTTTGAATTCAGATGTTTTAAAATGTAAAATAACCCAAAATTAATCCTACTGCCCCATCCTCCTTCAATTGGGTTTAATCAATCCCAAATTCTCATTTCCCCACGTCCCTTTATAAATCCCAATGTCCTGCTCTGGGATTGGGAAAGTGTGTTGGGATTGGGGGGGCGGGGGGGCGGAGTGTGTAGGTGCTGTCAGTCTGGGAGATGATGGTGTCGAGGGAGGTGTTAGGTTGGGGGGCGTTGAGCAGGAGTTGGGGGTCGGCTACAGGACGGAGGCAATCGTATCAAATATCTACTGCCGAATGGTTCTGTCTTCAGGAGAGGCAATTTGTATCCCCTCCCCCTCCACTCCCTCTCCCCACGTCCCCCCAACCTCCTCCCTCCCCCTCTTCTCTCCCTTCCCCCTCTTCTCTCCCTTCCCCTCACCTTCTCTCACCCCCTCCTCCCCCTCCCCTCCCCACTCCCCCTCGTCCCCCTCCCCCCACCCTCTGTCCCCACCCCCTCTCCTGTCCCCACCCCTTCACCCCTCCCCGTCCCCTTCCCATTGCCTTTGCTACGGTGAGGGGGCGGGAGGAGGGAGGAAGGAGGGAGGGGGCAGTACCTTCATATTGGAGTCAAGCAGTTTAGGGGCTGAAAGCAGGGAGCATTTCCTCACACAGAACGGATGGAAATCTGGATCCCCACTCCCATCCTCCCCACTCCCCCACCCACCCATTCCCCCTCCCCCACCCACCCCCTCACACCCCCACCCACCCCCTTAACCCCCTTACCCCCCACCCCCCCACTCGCCCACCCACTCGCCCCCTCCACCCACCCCACTTACTCCCCTCCACCCACCCCACTTACTCCCCCACCCACCCACACCCCCAGTTACCCACTCACCCACCCCCCCACTCACCCACCCCCCCACACACACACTCACCCACCCCACCACACACACACTCACCCACCCCACCACACACACTCACCCACCCCACCACACCCACTCACCCCCCCAACCCCGACCCCCCCCCACCAGCCACCAGCCCCCCCAGTCACCACCCCCCCCCCACAAAAGTATTGGGGCGGGTAATTGAAAATTGCCAAACTGAATTTGATGAGGGGTTTGAGAGTTACCAGAACCAAGGTGAGCTGTAGATAGAGACAGAGAGCAGTCATGATCGAATAGACCAGGTTCGAAGGGCTGAATGGCCGCTTCCTGCTTCTGTGTTGCTGCATCTGCTTGGTGTAAATTAATCGAAAAATAACTTTTCAGTCCGTGTTGTTATGGGGTTGTAGAAAAATAATTCCCTGTTCAAAGTGAGTTTCCCTCATTCTGCATGTTCTGATTCGGGTTTATTTTGGCAGTCAGTCCGCCAAGTGGGCTGGAGCCAGATTGTGAATAAATTCTTCCAGCCTTTGTGTAAGTTGATGGTGATATCTCACCGGGCAGCTCAGAGCTACAGTTTCACATCTTTATCACTCAAACCTACCTGTTTGCCGGGGCTCAGTATCACAGGCGGGACATTGTGAGACAGTCACTGATGGGGTCACATTGACAACAGCCCTGGGGGGTAAATCCAGTCACTTCACTCAGTCTCTACTTCCTGCATTTCACCTGGCAGTAAAAAACCCATGGGAGAAAGTGAGGGGAAAAGAACAGCTTTAGAATGAAAAGTAAAACCTGATGTGCGGCCCCCGAAGTATTTTTTTAAAAATCTGTTGTTATTACACAGCACTCCCTCTATAACTCTAACAAATCTCTTGTGATTTACAAATGACAGCCCCCTCCCCTTGTGAACAGAATTGTTTGCAGCACCAGCTTGTGTCCGGAATTTAACACGCTGTTCAAACGTCACATGCCCCGCTGCTGGCCGTGTATGGGGTTATTTTGAGCCGTTTAGAGTCTTTCTTTACTTACTGAATAAGAATCCATTCTCTCTGTGTGACAGCACTATTCACAATTATACAGCAAGGAGATTGTTTAGCCTGGGAGGAACAGCGTGTTTAAAAGCTGCCTTTCTGAAACTATTATTCAAGTGGATGGCCACCTGTCTTTCCTCACCCTGCCTTGTCTCATGGCTCCGCTTGTTATAGGTAACATCCTCATTAATTGAGCTTCTAGCAGGAGTTTGGCACAGAGATTCCAGACCACACATCAAGAGACTGATGGCTGTAACGTAATTTAAAAAGTAATTCTCCTAAAGAAAGAGCAAGTGTGAAGGGTAGGGCCTAACTCCTGCTTTATTACCGAGTAAATTGCCTGCCCGGCCCTCCCGCTAACAGAGCTGTTTTCTTCCCAACTGCAGGGGGTCCAAGGCGGAAGCTGATTGAAGTACATTGCATCTTCTGAGCTGAGACTGGTTGTTACTTTGATGGACATCCCCTATACAGTGTCTAAGATACAATAATAAATGATACTGTCACTCACTCTTGGATGTGACAGAGCAGGGAACTGCTCTGTCCCTAAGTATCAATCTGATGCAGGAATATACATTCCAAACACAAACATAGCAATTGCTGGGGAAAGGAAGTGTAACTGCACTCGTTTCAAGTCACTGAACACTTATTTTATCAGTGTTGCCTGGACTCAGCATGGTTTCACACAAGTCAGAGATACAGTGGTACACCATCCAGTGACTATATTAAGAATACCTGATCAGAATAATTGCCATAAACAATCAGGTTATTCACATTTATGTTTTGCACTTTACTTAACCATGAACTTTGACACTCAAAGATCAAATACACACCGGCAATTTCAGTACAAAATTGGAACTGATACTCCCAGTACAGTACTGAGGGAGTGCTGCACTGTCAGAGGGTCAGTGCTGAGGGAGTGCTGCACTGTCAGAGGGTCAGTACTGAGGGAGTGCCGCACTGTCAGAAGGTTAGTGCTGAGGGAGTGCTGCACTGTCAGAGGGTCAGTGCTGAGGGAGTGCCGCACTGTCAGAGGGTCTGTACTGAGGGAATGTTGCATTGTCAGAGGGTCAGTCCTGAGGGAGTGCCGCACTGTCAGAGGGTCGGTGCTGAGGGAGTCCGGCACTGCCAGAGGGTCAGTACTGAGGGTGTGCCACACTGTCAGAGGGTCGGTGCTGAGGGAGTCCTCTGTCCAAGGGTCAGTGCTGAGGAAATTCTGCTTTGTCAGAGGGTCAGTGCTGAGGGAGTGCCGCACTGTCAGAGGGTCAGTGCTGAGGGAGTGCTGCACTGTCAGAGGGTCAGTGCTGAGGGAGTGCTGCACTGTCAGAAGGTTAGTGCTGAGGGAGTGCTGCACTGTCAGAGGGTCAGTGCTGAGGGAGTGCCGCACTGTCAGAGGGTCTACTGAGGGAATGTTGCATTGTCAGAGGGTCAGTCCTGAGGGGGTGCCGCACTGTCAGAGGGTCGGTGCTGAGGGAGTCCGGCACTGTCAGAGGGTCGGTGCTGAGGGAGCGCCGCACTGTCAGAGGGTCAGTGCTGAGGGAGTGCTGCACTGTCAGAAGGTTAGTGCTGAGGGAGTGCCGCACTGTCAGAGGGTCGGTGCTGAGGGAGTGCCGCACTGTCAGAGGGTCGGTGCTGAGGGAGTGCCGCACTGTCAGAGGGTCGGTGCTGAGGGAGTGCCGCACTGTCAGAGGGTCGGTGCTGTGCGGTTGCATCAAGCTGTGCGTAGATCCTCGGTACACTAACAACAAGTGCCACTACTTTCTGACATCCTACCTGTCCCAAGTGCTGCGGAGCTTGGGTCTGGTCACACTGTCGCGGAATGCTCCGAGTAGTTAGACCGTGCCGTACCTGTCCTTCATGGAGAAATTTTTCTGCAAACACACATTCGACCACATGGCGATTAAGCAGTGGTCAGTACGTAATGTCATTGAGGCCCTGAGAGAAAAGGAGACGGTGGATCCTGTCGGGTGGTTCCCTGAGCAGACTGTCAGCGTCATCTGGCAGAATGTCCCATCACCAGAACTCACAAACAAGCACCAAGACCTGACTTGGCTGGTGGTGAGGAGGGCACTCCCCGTCAGATCCTTCATGCACACTTGAAGCGGCTGCGGGGCTGATGAGACGGTCGCACACCTCCTTGTGGAATGTGCCTTTGCAAAGAAGGTCTGGAGTGAGATGCAGTGGTATTTGTCAAGGTTCGTCCCGAGCAGCTCGGTGACGCAGGACTCTGTGCTCTACAGGCTGTTTCCGGGGACGCACACCGAGACAAATATCAACTGCTGCTGGAGGGTCATCAACTCAGTGAAGGACGCACTTTTGTCCGCCCAAAACTTGCTGATCTTCCAGCTGAAAGAACTGTCCTCTGAGTGTTGCAGACTGGCACATTCCAAGGTCCAGGATTACGTGCTGAGGGACGTGCTCAAGCTTTGGGCAGCCGCTGTAAAGCCTTTCAACCGAGGCAGACTGAGGGCCCTGGAACTGCAGAATATCCTTGGCCTGCGTAACTGCGTGTTAAACTGAAAAATAACAGCACTCAGTTAAATCTGATGTATAGGACTGTAAAAATGACCTATTGCAATGGTTTATTTGAGAGTTTTTTTTATGAATAAAGTATATTTTTGAAATAAAAAAAAGTCTGTCCTCATCGCCAGTGTAATAAATTCAGGGCAGCTTGATGTGGCTCAAAGTAACCAAGGCTTTATTGTAACTGATAAATCAGTGTGTCTAACAGATGCTCAGGCTGAACTATAACACTCCTCCCAGGCTCCAAACTCGGGGCCTTCCCAACACAGGTACACATTCTCATTCCTGATTGGCTCGGCTTCCTATCTTGACAGCCCATCAGGTCCTGCCCAATCTTGTGGTCCTCAGGTAACACTCCCTTAAAGGGGCCACGCTACCACAAGCCACAGCGCTGTTACACAAACACAAGTAATTCTGAACATGACAGACACACTTTTCAACAACTAAGATCAAGTGTAGTATCGACATGCTGTACCTGGTGGAAGTCATTAGGTTACATTTTAGCTTCAGTTGAAGCAATTTTTTAAAGCGGCATCTCGGCCTTTTGGCTAATATGTAGATGAGATCAAGCCTTGGAGGAGGAGCTACGCCTACTCCAATCAGCTTTTATCATGGAGATCAAGCCCAAGACAGGAGGTGAGAGCCCTGTCTTAGCTCGGATCGGGAATGTCCCAACTTGTTGGGACTCTGAATTGTTTTTGATTTGATTGGATTGGAATAAAGTTTAAAAATAAAAAAAATTAAAGGTTTTCAGAAAAAACCCTTTAAATTGTACACTGTTTTCTCACAAGTACAATGTTAATAAATGAGAATTTTTCTCCCAATCCCCAGTGGCGTTGCTGGTGATGAAAATCAATGAACCAGGGAACAATTCATCTGGACTCCATTCGGACAGTTTCCTGACTGTCAACATGAAACTCTTCCACGTTTCCAATGGTGCTTTAGATGTTAGAACTGAGATCAGGTTGTGTGAGTTTGCTTCGTGCTGCTGCAGCCTGATGGGATAGGAAACTAGGGTCAAAGAGATAATAAGGGGTTTTATTAACTGCAACATGGCACAAGTGTGGGAGCGACTGTGTTTTCATGAGCTTTGACCTTACTCATCTTTTAAGACGATGCTGCCATTGTGATTGGAGTTGTGGATAGTGGCGGCTCCCCAGCACTGAGTATTGATACTCACATTGATGAACTGCCGGATCTCCCAGTGGGAATGGATGATGTGGAGAAGCGAATCTTGCCAGTCGGGAGGACAGTTTCCTCAGCTGGAGTTCACCTCCAATCCTTGGAAATCCTGCTGCTTTGACAAAACTCTGGATGGATTCAGGATGCTGCTGGACGATCACAATCCATGGATAGTTATTTTATCCTGCAGTTCATCATGAATCCTGAACTTTGGTCCCTTGATTTTGTGTTGTTGTTTTTTATTTTTTCTTGTTCCTGTCTATTATATAGTTGTGTCTCTGTTATCCTGTGGAGGAAGGTGTGCAGTCTGGGGCCATGTGCTGACGAGTGTGTTCTGTGATCCTGAGATTCCCCAACTTGTCTTTGCGTACTTTGTCCATACGAGAGGAGACGTCAACGACAACAACCACAATGATTGATAATTGGAATCAATAGTTGATCTTTCCTGTCTGTTTATGTGGGATAATGATTACTTTGCACAGGGCTAGATTTTGGGAAATTGACGCACCTCGTTGAAAATGATAAAAAAATCAACAAAAATATCTAAAAGAAAAGGCATTGATGTGCAAGTTACACTTACTACCAGGTTTTGACCTGATATTAGGCACTGCCCGCCCCAATCCCAATGTGTCACAAACTGAAAACACAACACACACAGCCTGTATCAGAGATCAAAGTGAATGAGGGATAAAATGCACGTGGCATTGATCAATTCGGCACTCCCTCAGCACTGACCCTTTGACAGTGCGGCACTCCCTCAGCACTGACCCTTTGACAGTGCGGCACTCCCTCAGCACTGACCCTTTGACAGTGCGGCACTCCCTCAGCACTGACCCTTTGACAGTGCGGCACTCCCTCAGCACTGACCCTTTGACAGTGCGGCACTCCCTCAGCACTGACCCTCTGACAGTGCGGCACTCCCTCAGCACTGACCCTCTGACAGTGCGGCACTCCCTCAGCACTGACCCTCTGACAGTGCGGCACTCCCTCAGCACTGACCCTCTGACAGTGTGGCACTCCTTCAGCACTGACCCTCTGACAGTGCGGCACTCCCTCAGCACTCACCCTCTGACAGTGCGGCACTCCCTCAGCACTGACCCTCTGACAGTTTTAGAATGGTATCCGGTTGCCTCTCACTGGCAGTGCAGAGATTGGGACAATTTCTGCTGCCTTATCTCCGATGCCCAGGAAGGAGTGAGAGTGAGATGAGCAAGGATTGTTTGCCAACTGATGCTCCCATCTCGGAACTCTATTTGCCTCCTTCCCGTCCCCCTCCCCTTCCTCTCCCCTTCGCCTCCGCTCACCCCCTCCCCTCAACCCCTCCCCTACGCCTCCCCCTCCCCCCTTCCCCTCCATTCCCCCTCCCTCCCCTCCCCCTCTCCCCTCCCCCTTCCCTCTCCCCTCACCCCCCCCTCGCCTCACACCGCTCCCCTCCCCCTCCGCCTCTCCCCTCCCCCTCCCCTCCCCTCCCCGCTTTTGGGTGATGGGTGAAATCACAGCACTTTCTATTTCAGGTTCATCACTCCTCCTCAGTAATAAACCCACACACAATGGCTGCCTGCCTCTGATAGGAACATCCCACCTCTGCTTGAGCCCAGGACCAGGAATTAAAATTGAAATGACGGTAACATCTTCCCTAATGAATTAATTAAGTAGGCTGGAAGTTTGTGCGTTCAATCCTTTTCTGAAAAGTGCTTCGATTGTAGCCGCCTCCTGAAATCATTCGGATAACATCATCCCCCCACTGATGGGTAAAGTTTTTGCAATTTATTGGAGACCATTGTGAGCAGTTACTGTGCAAGTTACTCACATCTTAAGCGCTGACCCTGAAACAAAGGGATACAACAGGAGAAATGAAGCCATGTTTCAGATATGCCATCAGAGCAGTGAATAACCTATTCAAGCCCCATCCGAATGAAGTTGGGAAGTAATTGCAGAGGCTGAACTGGCCACAGTTATAATTGGACATTGTAAATCTGGTGCAGAGAGTGACAGGTGGAACAAAGGCTAAAGCCGAGGCTGTTGCAGGACATCTCGGGCCTCACTACATCTTTACCTAAATGTGAATAAGATGTGAAAAGAACCATTTATATATTAGACCAAGTGATGGATTACAACTGGCTCTAAGATTGACTTGCTCCCACTGCTTAGCCTTGACCAGGAGATAGGAATAAAGAACAATCATGTGTCTTATCAGATTTTATACAGGGACAGATTCTGACCTCATCATTAACCTTGTGCTTTATCTGACTTTAGCGATTAGCACAAGATACATAAAACTGTACAAATGGCCGGCACTGCCTTTCAATGTGGACCTCAGTTATTAGGGGCTGGGCTTTGCTGAGTTTGCGATATAATTGATAGTGGAACAATGCAGTGTTTAGGAATTGTTAATTAGTCATCTCATTCACGGGGGTGGGTCAGTGATGTGTTAGCAATGAGCGCTCTATAAGATGGTATCAATGAGACATAGCTTCTTTCATAGATACCTGCTGGGGCTCACAGAACAGACCCACTTGTGGGTGGCACAGCACTTGCTGTGTGCGGCGTTCTGAATTGTAGTAACCCATAGAAATGGAGAGACAGCCTGACCGGATACAAGTATTAACGTTTTTCATGCTCACAGTTTCATTCTGCATTAAATAACCCAATTCACTCTGCGTCCAGAAAACTGCCACTTACAGCAAGAGAAACAGCATTTGCAAAGCGCTGGACTTTAAAACAGGAATCAGTTAATTGTGAAGATAAACTATACTCTCATTCCAGCTCAGAACCTGAACAGTCGACCCTCAGTCCCTCCAAACACAAGGTGAATTAACGTTTTGGAAACTTGGGCTGCAGAAAATAGAATCTTTTTCCTTTTTTTTGCGGGGGGGCGTTATTCACTCGCTGATGAATGGCTGTCGCCTATTCAATGATATATTCGACCTTGCATTTTTCTGAAATTTAATGTCTGAACATTACCAAAGCACCATATAATAGAACAACTGAGTTAAATAATCTAATAGCAGCTGTATCCCCGCCTGGTTTACTGTATAATCCAGACAAATGCTCTCATATTTCTTGATACTGTATGCTCCTGAGATACTGCATGAAATACTTGACGTTTTACCCAGCAATGAATAATACTTTACATTTAAATACTGACCGAATATCAGAAAGGAAATGCAAACTGACTCAAACAAACTGATCTTCAGAGCAGAGACTGAAGATTGGGTTAGAGACTTGAGCTCGCACTGGCAGAGGAGTTAAGATTCATAGAATCAGACAATTCCTACAGTGGAGAAGAGGCCATTCAGCCCATCAAATCTTCATTGTGTCTCCAACAGAGCATCTTACCCAGGCCCACCACACCCCTGTAACCCTGCTAATCCCCCAAACCCACATATCTTTGGACACTAAGGGGCAATTGAGCATAGCCAATGCAACTAACTTGCACATCTTTGGAAGTGGGAGGAAATTGGAACAGCTGGAGGAAACCCACGCAGACATGGGGAGAATGTGCAGACTCCACAAAGAAAATCACCCAAGGCTGGAATTGAACCTGGGTCCTGGCACTCTGAGGGAGCATTGCAGCATTCACTGTGCCACCATACCCATCCTGATTCCACACACTCTGGTCCAGACTAAGATCAAGGGTCAGTTGAGAGGGATGGAATTGGTGACAAGGGCACAAAGTTGTGGCAGGAACTATCAGTAATGGGCCTAATTTTACCTCTGTGTAAGTGGGTGGGTTTGGTGTGAGTTAAAATCTCACCCAGTGTCTTTGGCTTCCCCAGTGCAGAGTTGGGGAATGACTGAATTGGCAGAAAGGATTGAGAGATGAAATAGAAAGGCCAAGCTGGGTCTGGTCATTGTGCATTCAGGAGTCCCCCCTGCCCAATATCAGTGAACGCTGCTGTGCTGTCAGGATATCTGTCCCGCCCCTCACCCCCGCCAACCACCACCACCCCCACCCCCGCTGCAGCATCTGTGAATGCTGCCCCGCTCTCGGGGTGTGTGCCCCCTGTTCCCCCCCCCCCGGGTCTGTGAATGCTGCCCCGCTCTCGGGGTGTGTGCCCCCTGTCCCCCCCCCCCGGGTCTGTGAATGTTGCCCCGCTCTCGGGGTGTGTGCCCCCTGTCCGCCCCCCCGGGTCTGTGAATGCTGCCCCGCTCTCGGGGTGTGTGCCCCCTGTCCCCCCCCCCCGGGTCTGTGAATGTTGCCCCGCTCTCGGGGTGTGTGCCCCCTGTCCCCCCCCCCCGGGTCTGTGAATGTTGCCCCGCTCTCGGGGTGTGTGCCCCCTGTCCGCCCCCCCGGGTCTGTGAATGCTGCCCCGCTCTCGGGGTGTGTGCCCCCTGTCCGCCCCCCCGGGTCTGTGAATGCTGCCCCGCTCTCGGGGTGTGTGCCCCCTGTTCCCCCCCCCCGGGTCTGTGAATGCTGCCCCGCTCTCGGGGTGTGTGCCCCCTGTCCCCCCCCCCCGGGTCTGTGAATGTTGCCCCACTCTCGGGGTGTGTGCCCCCCGTCTCCCCCCCCCCGGGTCTGTGAATGCTGCCCCGCTCTCGGGGTGTGTGCCCCCCGTCTCCCCCCCCCCGGGTCTGTGAATGCTGCCCCGCTCTCGGGGTGTGTGCCCCCTGTACCCCCCCGGGTCTGTGAATGTTGCCGTGCTCTCGGGGTGTGTGCCCCCTGTCCCCCCCCTCGGGTCTGTGAATGCTGCCGTGCTCTCGGGGTGTGTGGTATTCAGTTCATAGCTGAGGCAGAAGCTATGTCAACATTGAAGCTTAAATTGGAGAGGTGGTGCGGGGTGGGGTGGTGCGGGATGGGATGGGTGGGGGGGGAGGGGAGTGGTGATGGGAAAAAAAACTTGAAGAGATACAGAAACAAAGGAATTGAACACAGTTTGAATTATTTCCACTAAAGTAAATGTTAACACAGAAATCTGGAGCTGAATGGATATTTTCTGTGCTAAATTTGTCAATAATATAAAGATGTGTGGCTGTCACCAGCTAGGCCAGCATTTATTGTCCACCCCTAATTGACCTTGAGGAGGTGGTGGTGAGCTGCCTTCTTGAACCTCTGCAGTCTATGTAGGTGCAACCACTGTGCTGTTAGGGAGGGGATTCCAGGATTTTGATCCAGCAACACTGATGAATGGCGATATAGTTCCAAGTCAGGATAGTGAGTGATTTGGAGGGGAACATCCAGGTGTGGTGTTCCCATGTATCTGCTGCTGTTGTCCTTCTAGTTGGCAGTGGTCATGGGTTTGGAATATGCTGTCTATGGAGCCTTGGTGAGTTGCTGCAGTGCATCTTATAGATGGTACACACGGCTGCCACTGTATATCAGTTGCAGAGGGAGTGAATTTTTGTGAATGGGGTGTCAATCAAGTGGGGTTGCTTTGTCCTCAATAGTGTTGAGTTTCTTGATTGTTGTTGGAGCAGTGTAGATGGAAGAGATACTGATAGATTAAATGAATGGGCAAAACTGCAGCAAATTAATTTCAATGTCGAAAAACATGAGGCCATTGAGTTCGGACCTAAAAAGGCTACAAAATCTTTGTAAATGTGAGAGGGCATGGTATCCAAGGGGCTGTTGCCTTATGGATCCAGAACTGGCTTGCCTGCAGAAGGCAGAGAGTGGTTGTGGATGGGTCTTTTTCTGCATGGAGGTCGGTCACCTCAGGGATCTGTTCTAGGACCCTTGCTGTTAGTCATTTTCATAAATGACCTGGATGAGGAAGTGGAGGGATGGGTTAGTAAGTTTGCCAATGACACGAAGGTTGGTGGTGTTGTGGATAGTCTGAAGGGATAGTCAGAAGTTGCAGCAAGACATAGATAGGATGCAAGACTGGGCGGAGAAGTGGCAGAAGGACTTCAACGCGGATAAATGTGTAGTGGTCCGTTTCGGCAGGTCCAATGGGATGAAGGAGTACAATATCAAGGGTAGGACTCTTAGCAGTATAGAGGAGCAGAAGGTCCTTGGGGTCCGAGTCCATAAGACTCTTAAATCGGCCTCACAGGTGGAGGATGTGGTCAAGAAGGCGTATGGTGTACTGGCCTTCATTAATCGAGGGATTGAGTTTAGGAGTTGGGAGGTAATGCTGCAACTTTATAAAACCCTTGTCAGACCCCACTTGGAGTACTACTCTCTGAGTAAAGAACCTACCTCTGACATCTGTCCTATAGCTATCACCCCTCAATTGACAGCTATGTCCCCTCGTGCTGGCCATCTCCATCTGAGGAAAAAGGCTAATCCTATCTAATCCTCTGATCATCTTATATGCCTGTATTGAATCACCTCTTAACATTCTTCTCGCTAACAAAAACAGCCTCAAGTCCCTCAGCCTTCCCTCATAAGACCTTCCCACCATACCAGGCAACATCCTGGTAAATCTCCTCTGCACCCTTTCCAATGCTTCCACATCCTTCCTATAATGTGACTATCAGAACTGTATGCAACACTCCAAGAGCAGCCGCACCAGAGTTTTGTACAGTTGCAACATGACCTCATGGCTCTGAAATTCAATCCCTCTACCAATAAAAGCTAACACACTGTACGCCTTCTTAACAACCCTATCAACCTGGGTGCCAACTTTCTGGGATCTATGCACATGGACATCGAGAGCTCTCTGCTCAACCACACTATCAAGTATCTTACCATTAGCCCAGTTTTCTGTATTTCTGTTACTCCTTCCAAAGTGAATCACTTCATACTTTTCTGCATTAAACTCCATTTGCCACCTCTGAGCCCAGCTCTGCAACTTATCTGTGTCCCTCTGTAACCTGCAACACCCTTCCGCACTGTCCACAACTCCAGTGACTTTAGTGTCTCCCACAAATTTACTAATCCATCTTTCTCTGCCCTTATCCAGGTAATTTATAAAAATGACGAACAGCAGTGGCTCCATAACAGATCCTTGCGGTACACCACTAGTAACTGAACTCCAGGCTGAACATTTCCCATCAACCACCACCTTCTGTGTTCTTACAGCTAGCCAATTTCTGATCCAAACTGCTAAATCACCCTTAATCCCACGCCTCCGTACCTTCTGCAATAGTCACTGATCACCAACCAGAAAAACACCCATTTACCCCCACTCTTTGCTTTCTGTTAGTTACCTATCCTCTACCCATGCTAATACATTACCGGTAACACTGTGCACCTTTATCTTATGAAGCATTCTTTGGTGCAGCACAGGCCGTGTAGAACATAGAACAATACAACACAGTACAGGCCCTTTGGCCCTCGATGTTGTGCCGAGCTATGTTCGAACCCAAGATCAAGCTATCCCACTCCCTATCATTCTGGTGTGTTCCATGTACCTATCTAATAACCGCTTGAAAGTTCCTAAAGTGTCCGACTCCACTATCACAGCAGGCAGTGCATTCCACACTCCAACTACTCTCTGAATAAAGAATCTACCTCAGACATCCCTCCTATATCTCCCACCATAAACCTTATAGTTATGCCTTATATTTATAGTAGGTTTCCCAGAATGGTATCTGGACAATGGGTTAAATTGAGGAGAGATTACACAAACTAGGATTTTATTCTCTGGAATTTGGAAGATCAAGAAGTGATTTTGATGGATGTTTTCAAGATATTAAAGGGGTTGATAGAGAGAATCTATTACCCACAGATAGATAGAGATAATCTATTACCGACCAATAGATGATTTGTGTGTGGGGGGAAGGGTTGGTCGGTCTTGGAGTTGGGACAGACCTTTTGAGAAAGAAATCAGGGACCACGTCACACAGAGTATTCAAAGTTTGAAACTTCCTTCCACAAGTGATAATTAAGATTAAATCATTTGTAAAATTTTATCTTGTAATATTGATAGATTTATGCTAATCAAAAGTATTGAAGGATATGGAGCAAAGGGCCCCTTCTCCACTTACTACACTATACCCTACCCACCCTCCACCCCACACCCTTAACCTCCTCCCCCTCCACAACACCAAATCTTCTCAAATGGATGCTAAAACAAATGGCCTCTCTCACTTTGGTCTAAGAAACACATCACATATTGGTGCAGATCTCTCTGAGCAGGTGGAACTTTGTGATATTGGAAAAACTATAACATTAGCCCCTATTCTTTTTCACATCCTGTGACAGGCAGTTACTTTTCTCACAGTGAATTAGTAATCTTGGACAAATCCTCCCTTGTTGTTACTGTATAGTCAATATAGGAAGGTGAATTAGCCATGAGCAACATTGAGAGGGAGGTAAGAAAACACTGAATCAATAATGCTTCTTGTTTCCATCTGATAATTGGGACCATTGTGTTGGAGAAATCCTACTTCCCTGAATGACTTATCAATATATTGACTATCAGTTACTCATTCCTAATTACAGTAACCCTGGATTTCACTGAGCTCATTTAGAATCAAAGCTCACTAATTTTCTGTTAACAGTGGGAGCTCTCAGCCACATTTTAAAAATTACTTCATCCAAAATGCTTTGTAGTAAAGCAAATTCCTTAGTTTCAATGCCTGTTTTAATTACTCCCCAATGTGTGGGCATCGCTGGCAAGGTCAGAGTCTCAAGCCAAGACAGTTGGTAGGATTTTGCAAGCCCAGGCCAAATAGTGGGGGTTACACATAGTTGTTTCCTTGAGACAATTCACACTTCACCTCTTTAATCTGTCATCATCCCTCCCTTCACTCGCATTGTCTGTACCTGTGAAGACTTGATTACCTGTAAAGACTCGCATTCCAACCATTATCTTGCAATTGAGTCTCTGTCTATATATGCCTATTTGTGAACCCAACTGTCCACTCACCTGATGAAGGAGAAGTGTTCCAAAAGCTTGTGATACCAAATAAACCTGTTGGACTTTAACCCAATGCTGTGAAACTTCTCACTGAGCCTTTTGGAAATTCAGGTATACTACATCTACTGGTTCCCCATCATCTACCTCACTAGTTGCATCCTCAAAAAGCACTAATAAACTTGTCAAACAAGATTCCCCTTTACTAAAACCATGTTGACTTGTTCTAATCATTAGGATAACTGATCTGTAGTTCACTGTTTTCTCTCTCCCTCCTTTCTTGAAAAGCGGCGTAACATTAACTAACTTCCAATCTGATGGAACTATTCCCAAATCCAATGAATTCTGGAAAGTCAGAGCCAATGCAACCACTATTTCCCTTAGAACCTTAGGGTGTAGCCATCAGATTCCAAGGATTTGTTATATTTTATTCCCTTAAGTTTCTCCAATACTTTTTCTCTGTGATTGTTAATTTACCTAATTTCCTCACTTTGTAGCTGTTGGGTTACCATAAAACCATAAGACGTAGGAGCAGGATAAGGCCACTCAGCTCATTGAGTCTGCTCCACCATTCAGTTGTGGCTGATATTTTTCTCATTCCTATCCTCCTGCCTTTTCTCCATAACCCCTGATCCCCTTATTAGTCAAGAACCTATCTATCTCTGTCTTAAAGACACTCAATGACCCGGCCTCCACAGCCTTCTGCAGCAAAGAGTTACACAGATTCACCACTCTCTGGCTGAAGAAATTCCTCCTCTTCTCTGTTTTAAATGATTTTCCCTTTAGCCTGAGGTTGTGGCCTCTGGTTCTAGTTTTTCCTACTAGTGGAAACATCTTCTTTACATCCACTCTATCCAGGCCTCGCAGTAACCTATAAGTTTCAATAAGACCCTCCCTCACCTTCTAAACTCCAATGAATACAGACAGAATCTTCCACTCTTACCATCTTTCACTGGAATGAAACTTGTGTCTTTTACTGTGAAGACAGACACAAAATATTTGACTAATGCCTCTGTCATTTCCTCACTTCCTTAAACTGGAATATAGATATCAGACCCTGGGGATTTACTGGTCTTCAATCTCATTGATTTCCCCAACGTTATTTCCCTACTAATACTGGCTTCCTTCAGTTCCTCCCTCTTGCTAAACCCTGTGTTCCCCAACATTTCTGTATGTTATTTATGTTCTCTTGTGTGAAGACAGAACCAGAATATGTATTCAGTTGGTCAGCCATTTCTTTGTTCCCTATTATAAATTTGCCTGTTTCTGACTGTAAGGGACATTTATTTTCACCAATTTTTTTCTCTTCACATACCTACAGAACATTTTGTTGTCAGTTTTTATATTCCTTGCAAGCTTACTCTCATACTCTATTTTCCTCATCTTAATTAATCTCTTTGCCCTCCTTTGCTAAATTCTAAACTGCTCCCAATCCTTGGGTCTGGCCAATTTGTATCTGTCTTTCTTGGATCTAATACTATCCTTAATTTACTTTGTAAGCTAAGATTTGGCCATCTTCCCAGTTTTACTTTTGCGCCAGACACAAATAAAGAATTGTTGCAGTTCACCCATGTGTTCTGAGAATGTCATCCTTTAAGTAATGTTAAAGTAATCCATCGTCATCCTTTAAGTAATGTTCTCCAATCCATCACAGCCAACCCATACCATCGTAGTTTCCTTTATTAAGATTCAGGACTATAGTCTCAGAATCAATTATGTCACTCTCTATCTTGATGAAGAATTCTATGATGTTATGGTCACTCATTCCCAAAGGGCCTCAGACAATATGCCAATTATTCCTTTCTCATTCCACAACACCCAGTCTAGAATGGCCCCTTGCCTTGTTGGTTCCTCAATGCATCGGTCCAGAAAACCATCTGGCACATACTCCAGGAATTCATCCTTTATGGTATTGTCACTGAATTGATTTGCCCAATCTAAACGCAGATTAAATTCACCCATGATACAAATGTTCCTTTAGCGTATGCATCTCTAATTTGGGGCGGGGGGAGATTGGGTCAGCTTAGGGGGAGGGGGAGGGGAGGCAGTTGTGGAGATCAAAGATAGCGGGGGGGGGGGGGGGGGGTGGGTTGGTAGGGGAGGTGACATCAGGGCTTGTCTGGAGAGGTCTGGAAAGCCAGTGGTTAGGCCATAGGGAATTCCTCTCCTTTTACGAGCAGGAACAGTTTCTCTCTGTTTACTCTGTCCAGCCCCCACATGATTTTGAACATCTCTATCAAATCTCCTCTTAGCCTTCTTCTCTCCAAGGAGAACAGTCCCAACCTCTCCAATCCATCCTCAAAACTCTGAGTTCTGAAGCAATCATATTGGACTCAAAAACTTAATTCTGTTTCTCTCTCCACGGATGCTGAGTTTTTCTGAATTTTTTGTTTTAATTTATTTCTGATCTCTTGTATCTGCAGTAGCCTGCTTACTGATTATACTGATGTTTTGACATTAATTAGATTAGAAAGATGTGGGTTGATTAATTGAAAGGTCATTTATATATCCTTGATAATCTGCATAAATTTATATTTACATTGCTAAATACTTTTTATCTTTGATTTATTTAAAACACTCCCTATTTGGGAGTGTGAGGAATGCTGGGAGCTCTCTTGACTGTTTTTGTGATAGGACAAAAGCTCCTTTTTCAAGGGTGCAAGCTCTTGTCTATTCTGGAAAGAAGCTCAGGCAATTTTATTAGTTCTTCCACTGTTCTACAGCCTGACAGCCATCCCCGAGTCTCGGGACATCAATGAATTGCTATGTACATTTTGTATTATGCTGGTTTTCAGTGTCTGTTCCAAAGTGGTTTTGACAATAAACAGCAATTTCCTACATACACATCAGGCACCCACAGGCCCTGATCCTTCAAGGTGAGCAATGATTACACAAGCTATTATTGTCTCCTTCAAGGACACTAACCGAAACCAAAACGCCATTGTGCCAATTCAGATTAAAATCAGATGGAATTAGATGATGCAATAGAAGTGGAAATGTTGAAGCAGATTTGAAAGAAGCTGACGAGAAATTATTCTCAGTAAATCTGACCAAGTTTGGTATCCATTGCAATCTGCAGCCAGCAGATAGCAGTGATGTACCATGTACCTTAGCAACAATGGAACGTTTAGAGTGCAGGATGTCTGTACCAGCCAGCTATTATGCTAAAATATATTCCCAAATGACTTGATTATTCACATTCTACATTGGTAAGATCGACTTTAATTTCAAGTATGTTTATGATCTGAACAAATATGGTTTAATAAATCTTTTTGCACTTCTGATGTGTGTTTCCACTGCAAGATTAACTCAGGCAAAAATGTGAGCAAGACATTAAATGGTAAAATATTATAGTGTTCAGTCTATTGTACCTCTGCTATTTTTTGAAACAGCCATCCTGTTCTTTTCCCATAGACACATCAAGTATTTAATCATTTTAATGGACCACCATCAGCTACTGATTTTTGTTTTAAATAGTTATTTACCGTATTAATTAAAATCTCGTGATGTGATAACATGAGCAGCTGTATGGGAGGGAGAGAAATTAGCAGATGTTTGATGTATAATGTTGCTGATGTGACACTTGTTCTGCAGGTCACTGTAGAACAATGGGGCGGGCACCATATGCTCATCCTATTCAGGATCTGAGGTCATTGCTGTCGAAATATGACAGATTAAGGAAGGATTTTGTGTAAAAATTTTGTTTAATAATGTTTATTCAAAGTACAGAGAAGCATGTAATAGTTTTTTCCCCAATGATACAGAAATCATTACCCTCGCGCTGAGGTTATTCCAGGTGTAATTTGCTTGTTATTTTACAGAAGTGTGCAGAGAAAGTGTGAATTTTAAACTCTCAGCCTTGATATTTTTCCCATCAGAGAGAAAGAGGTTGGTTCTGGTGTTTTGATAATTTTGCTGAAATGGGGTGGAAAAAGTCAGTGATTGGTTTGACAGTGTGTGACAGGTGATTATGTAGATTGGGAATGGGTGTAACTCCTGTCACTGGGCTCCGAGTTCTGAGTGTGCTCTGTGAACCAAAGGTTACACAACGGGGCACAAGGGCGAGAGGATAGCACCTCGCCACCTGCAAGGAAGCAGGAAAGAAAAAGAATCAAATATTTGTCAGTGCTGCAAGGTTACTCTCAGGTTGACTCAATCTCTGAATGTTTCGAATATGCGAGAATCCATGAGAATTAATTCCAGTTACCAGTAAAATTATTCAACGATTCATAATCTGTTGCTGGGGAAAATGTATCTTTACTTCTGGGATGAAATGGGAGAAAATTTAAAAGCAGAATCTGCCTCTCTGTTTCCTGAATCTCTAATTGTGGAAGGAATTGTTCCTCGAATTAATGTTTTGTTGAAAATCTCATTTTAGTTTTTTTTTAATGAGGCATTTTAATGGCATTCAAAATGACAAAGAAATTTCTAATAAAAAAAGGAGAAATGGTTCCTTCGATAACCAAAATGTACAGGTTGTAGGTAATTGGTGGCCGTTTAGTTTAACGTCTGTTGTAGGTAAAATGTTAGAATCTGTCATTAAGGAGGAAATTGCGAGGCATCTTGAGAGGAATTGCTTGATAGAGCAGACGCAGCACGGTTTCATTAAAGGGAAGTCGTGTCTGACAAATTTACTGGAGTTCTATGAGGATGTGTCTAGGGCGGTGGATAGAGGAGAGCCGGTAGATGTGGTCTTTCTAGATTTTCAGAAGGCGTTTGACAAAGTACCTCACAAGAGGTTATTGCAGAAGGTCGAGGGACATGGAGTTGGGGGTAGGGTGTTAGCGTGGATAGAGGATTGGTTGTCAAATAGGAGGCAGAGAGTGGGGGTCAACGGGTGCTATTCGGATTGGCGGATGGTGACTAGTGGAGTGCCCCAGGGGTCGGTGCTGGGGCCTCAGCTTTTTACCATTTATATAGATGATCTGGAGGAGGGAACCGAGTGTAGGGTGTCGAAATTTGCTGATGACACCAAGGTTGGGGGAACGGCAAATTGTGCGGAGGGTGTGAAGAGTCTGCAGAAGGATCTAGATAGGCTGGGTGAATGGGCCAGGAAATGGCAAATGGAATTTAATGTTGGCAAGTGTGAGGTGGTCCACTTTGGTAGGAAGAATGGTAGGAAGGACTATTACTTACGGGGCGAAAAACTGCAGCAGGCGACGGTGCAGAGGGACCTCGGGGCCCTTGTGCATGAGTTGCAAAAGCCCAGCTTGCAGGTGCAGCAGGTGGTCAGGAAGGCGAATGGGATGCTGGCCTTCATAGCGAGGGGGATTGAATATAAAAGTAGGGAGGTCTTGCTGCAGCTGTATAGGGCATTGGTGAGGCTGCAGCTGGAGTACTGTGTGCAGTTTTGGGCGCCGCACCTGCGCAAAGATATTTTGGCCTTGGAGGGAGTGCAGAGGAGGTTTACTAGGCTGATACCGGAGTTGAGGGGGTTGAGCTATGAGGAGAGGCTGAATAAACTGGGCTTGTATTCGTTAGAGTTTAGAAGAATGAGGGGAGATCTCATTGAGACGTATAAGATGATGAATGGGATGGATAGGATAGAAGTGGAGAGACTCTTCCCGCTCAAAAAAGACAGTAGGACTAGGGGGCACAGCCTCAAGATAAAGGGGGGGGGGCGCGGTTTAGAATGGAGTTGAGGAGGAACTTCTTCACTCAAAGGGTGGTGAATCTCTGGAATTCTCTGCCCGTTGAAGTGGTGGAGGCTGCCTCGCTAAATATTTTTAAGACGCGGGTTGATGGGTTTTTGATAAGAGAGGGGATTAAGGGTTATGGGGAGAGGGCGGGAAAGTGGAACTGAGCCACGACAGATCAGCCATGATCTTATTGAATGGCGGGGCAGGCTCGAAGGGCTAGATGGCCTACTCCTGCTCCTATTTCTTATGTTCTTATGTTCTTAGAACCAGAGGAGAAAATGTGGGGAATTTTCATTACGCAGTGAATTGTTGTGATCTGAAAGGTGCTGCCTGAAAGACCGATGGGAGCAGGTTCAATAATAACTTTCTAAAGGGGGAATTGGACAAGTAGTTGAAAAGGAAAAAATGCAGATCTGTGGGACTCATTGGACAGGGCCTTTCACAGGGCTGATACAGGTATGATGGGCCGCATGGCCTCCTGGGCACTAGCATTCATTGAGTTTATGAAGCAACACTCAACATCAGCTGTACGTCTCTCTGAGGCTTGTAGGTGTAACCCACAGAACTCTGGGAGAAGTATGAAAAACTATAGCAGCGAATCCGGCCTTGGTTTGAAATAATGTGAAATGCACCAACTCATTCAGCCTGATTCCCAGTGCCAGGATGGATCATCTCCCAATTTGACAACATTTTATATTCACCCACAAGAAAGTAACCTCACCATGACCTCTTTCTCCTATGAACTCTTGTTACAGAGCTGTGTGAAATAGACTTGAATGTGGTTCAATTACTACTTTCATTAGTGTTGATGTATTATTCAGGGGGATCTGTGTGTGTGTGTATGTAGCAGATTCCGTTTCCTATTATGAAAGGCTCCATGCTTTCTGTGGGTATAAAAATGGAGTTCTGGTGGGTGACTTGTAGGAAAAACTTCACATTCTCTGAATTAGTTCATATCTGGATTAGTTGACAGAATAATACCAAGACTAAAAGTGTTATAATGAAGATGGGTTGTAAATACAATCATCCTCTCGAGGACAGAAGATTAAGAGGGTGATCTAATTAACGCGTTTAAACTGAATAAAGGATTCAATAGCATTGATCAAGAAAAAGCTATTCCCTCTGCCAGAGGGTCTAGAACAATGGCCACTCAGGAAGTGATGTCAGGAATCACTCTTTCACACAAAAGATTGTGGAAATTTGGAACGCTCGCTCCAGGTTTACGGGAAGTGGAGCACGGGAGGACCAATAAAACATTTCAAAACTGAATTTGATAGATCTGTTTGGGAAGGGCTTTAAGGAACATGGAGCAAAGGTGGGTAGATGGAGTTAAGACAGAGGTCAGCCATGATTGAACTGAATGATGGAACAGGGGTTGAATGAATTTGTTCTGATGCTCATGGCATTATCCATGGGAAGGATGTGTCATGATCACAGTGTCCCTGGGATATTGGGGGACTGAGTTTTTTTCCCCATTGTCTACCTCTCTCTCTCACCAGCTCTGTGAGAATCTCATGGCATTATAGCCTGCCCTGAGGTTAGGGTTCGAGGATAATGAATTATTTCCTTGTCACTCCAAGAAAACCATTGGAGACCTAGAGGCCAATGAAGAGTTTCAGTTGGGTAATGGGACACATTCTGATCTGAGGTCACAACTGAAATCTCTCCCTGCCTCCCCGGCAATCTCTCTCTATTTTTAATCCACTAATAGAACATCTATGGCGAGTTGCCCTGTTTGCTATTGTTAAAGTTATTAATGAGAACAAACAGATTCATTCAGATAGGACAGCTGGAATTTGGTCAAAATAATTGATTGGCGCACCTGAAATAGCCTCAGGCCCTGAAGAGAACTTGGGCATAAAACAACTGAGAAAATTCAATGGACAAAAAGTGTGAAGTCAGCTGGTGAAATCCACATGGGCTTTTATAACACTGGTGAGCAATCAGTGACGTAGGGGCCACATGTGGCCCATCTGGGTTCTGAGTGCATCCCATGAGACACTTTATTGACCGTTGCACAGGGTTGCCACGTTCTGGTGATTTCCATCCACATAGCTTTTTTCCCACCAGGATGGCTGAAGTGATTCGCCCATAAAGAGCCACTGAGGTATGTGCCGATTGCTCACAACATTGACTGAGAGAGCCGTGCACTTCCTCTGTAAATATTTATTTTGTTTTTACTATTTTAAATTGATAGTTTATTAATATACAAATGATTAAACTTTTTCTATAACTTGTTAAGAAGTATTTGATGCCTGTTAAATATATTTAGTCTTATTCATGAGGCCATGGTCAGTGGACAAGCCCAATTTCAATCTTGAGGCCCATGCTGATGAAGGAGGGCCACTCATGTGACTCACTCACTAGTCTATGTTACTCATTTCTGGTTCATAGAATAAAAACAAAACCTACAGATGCTGGATTGCTCAGCAGGTCAGGCAGCATGTGTGGAGAGAGAAACAGTTAACACTTCGAGTCCACATGACTCTTCTTCATTGGAATTTTATTTGTTTTCAAAGTAAATTCAAAGAATCTGACCCCAAATGGTTTTGAGGTAAGGCTAAAGCACACAATTTTCAGCAAAGCTGGTTCACATCCAGCTCAGGATTAACGTTGACCCAGTGAGTCAGAATCATGAAACCTACTTGTGCTCCCAGGAGGTACATTCTATTGTGTTCTGTACCAAGGGCAGATCAGATTCCGCAGTGAACCTGTTCTGACAACCTACTGTTCCCAACAATAGTAGAATGTAAAATTTAAAATAACCTGAACATTGAACACCTCCACCCACCACAACACCATTTAGATCATTCACTTGACTCCTTTTAGCTTGCTATACATTCACTTTCATAGGCCTCTTAAAGCTGACTTATCTCCCTTGAGTGATGTTGGGAGTTGCCATTGAAAGCATCCAGCTAGCATTCTCTCCCTAAGGGCCTCTTGCTTATCTCTTTAGATGATGTCATTGAAGTGCAGCATGTAGACGTGAAAAGGGAAGGGCCAAGGATAGAACTTTAGAGGATGTTTTGTGTTTCGGGTTGCAGGGTAACAATAATTGTGGCACCCTGGAGGTTCACTCACATAACAACGAATTTAACAAAATGAAACGCTTCCATATCAATGTAACATGTTCCAATCATGTATTATATAGTATTTAAACAAAAGATGATAAACAATTGAGTTATAAATAAACTGAACAACTTAAGAGAGACAGATATCTTTCAGTTGTAGTTTGACAGACATATCTCCTTCCATGCTACTTTGTTGAGTTTATTTTCACTCGTCTCATCTGACTCTGACCACTGGTACTCAACAGTCACAGGTTTGCCGTGAGTTCTAGTGTGTGGTGTGTGAGAGAACTCACGCACTGGATGGAGCCACAGAAACTTCTCAACACTTGTGTTTATTGAAGCTTCCATCTCAAAGAGAGTTGTGACTTTTTTAGTTTGATTATGTCAGGTGTATAAATCATTTTGTGTCACTTTCACAATGTATTAATTTTCCTTTAGCTTGTTCCCAGCTTTCATCATTCTCTCCATGGCCTCATATAGATGGAAATCATGAACTTCTCCATTCACCACAGTGAACACTTTTTGCTTTATGCCAAAGAATATTTAATGTAGTTTGCTTCAAGGTTATTATCTTTAGACAACTTCTGCAAATATCAATGGGATACAAGACACTAAACTAGTAATGGGCTCAGCACCTTGTGTGGCGATGATAAGGGAACAAAGGATGGAACTGCTACTGATGGTGGACGGTGCCTTGAGGGTCATCAATCAAATCAGTTGATTGGTAGACCAATCAATCATCTCTTAACAATCAGTGAGGTGTTGGCTGTGCACGGTGTGGGCTATAAGAAGGTGGTCTGCAGCCCCGTTAGGCAGCCAGCTCAGGAACAGAGTAATCTTATCAACAACTGGAGTTGGAGTGGAGTAAACTGATCACCCCTGGTCCAGATCTAGGATAAGTCCACATAAGCAGGATGGTCAAAAGTTGAGGTGTGTGAATATTGAAACAGTAATGTATCATTTTATCATCAACTTTGGTCTTAATAAAGCACAAAATAGTTTGAAGAATCACTTGTCGTCTCAGGCTATTGATATTGAGAGAAAAACCCTTTGAACCAGAGGAAACAGGGAGGGCGCCCTACACTATAGATCTGAATGTCATCAGCTTTGCTGACTGCTCCATTATAACCTCACTATGTCTTGCCTATTTTCTTCTGGAACACATCCTGGTTCACGTTTAGGTTTAAGTTTATTTATTAGTGTCACAAGTAGGCTTACACTAACACAATAATGAAGTTACTGTGAAAATCCCCTTATCACCAAACTCTGGTGCCTCTTGGGGTACACTGTGGGAGAATTTAGCACAGTCAATGCAGCAAACTAGCATGTCTTTCGGACTGTGGAAGGAAACCCATACAGACATGGGGAGAAGGTGCAAACTCTGCACAGACAGTGACCCAAGCTGGGAATTGAACCCGGGTCCCTGGCGTTAAAGGGTAGATACAGGAATTTGTATTGAAGAAATGGCGTGTCGAATGTTGTCAACAGTAATATCCTTCATTAAGCTTCTTCTGCTTCTGTTTCTGCATCAGTCATCAGCATCTTAGACTAGTTTACATATTTCATCCACGTTTATATGGGGAACGCTCACTAAACCAGGCATTACCTGCCAAGCTGGTAGCCCTGATAATGAAAACTTTGAAATGGAAATAATCTAAAGATGTGTCTTGTAGATTTCTAGTGATGAGGCCGTGGCTATTACCTTTGTTCTGTTGCAGGATTGTAAATCATTGTTGCTGCACTGTCTTGGAGACAGATGGTCTTTGCAGTGTGTGTGGATGGCTACCTCAAGCATTCTCATTGTCAGAGGGCACTGGGTACTTGTTTCATCTGCTTTAGTTGCTTCATGTTCTAGTAACCATTTCTGGTATTCAGCTTGCTGTAAACTTTCACCCCTGCCTTGGCTGGTGTGGTCTCTCACAGTGTTGGAATAGCGTAATGATTCCTTTTTATAACTTGATAATGATCTTTGGCATCCAGGCTTCTCTCCCACCAGCAAGGAATTTACCCAATCTGAAGGCTCTGTGACTCTGGCAATCTCCACCTCTTGGAGTTCATGTCCCAGAATGTACCCAGTATAAGATCAAATTGCCCTGAATTGTATTTAAAATGCAGCCAAGATCAGGAATATTCTTTCACACAACATTTTAAGAATGAAAGACAGCAACATATAGCATTGTGTTGCTTGTAGAGCATTGAGTAAAGGCAATATTGTTGTTTATGTGGGACTATGTTCTAGAGTTCCGACTGTGCTTTGATGTAACCCATGTACCTGTGTCAGCCCAGCTAACTCACATTTACTCTGAAAGTATTCTCCCAGCTTGAGACTGTAGCAGTGGGAGTTGGTGACTCAGTCAACTACTCAGCTGCCCAGAATGTAAAGGACAAAGAATTACATAAGCCGGTAGGTGTCAGATTTGTGTTGTAAAGGCAATTGACTTGTTACGGGGAGTAAGATAAATGTAACTTTTCTCAGTGTCTTACTTGACTTCAAACATTCCAATGCCAAGACTGCCACTTTCCAACATTACATTATTCACTTCAGTCTGACCTTTCCCCGTCATCATTGTGCTTACTGTCCATGTTTCTATTATTTACAGGTTTCCAACACTTTTCTTGCTGGCCTCATCATTTAGAGCCTCCTGACTCATCAAAGATCCTACTGCCCACAGTCCATCTTGTATTAAATCTTACTTGTCCATCAATTCTGCCCTTGTAAACCTATATTTTCCAATGCACCAAATTCAAAATCCTCCTCTGTGTTTATAACTCCAAACATTCCCTCTATCTGATTAACCTCTTGGATCTGCGCCCTTGGGTCTCCTGACACCGGTCTTTTGTTTCACCATTAATGCCAGAGCAAGCAATCCAATTGTTACTTCTCTCTTTGAAAGTTCCTTCAGTGATGAGGCAATGAGAGGAAGGGGAATGCACAATCGGCCAATGGCAGCAGAGAAGACACAGATTTAAACGTGCAGCGTTGTAATACAATGGATATTTCCGATAGCGGGAGAGTCCAGAATCAGGGTCACAGTCTGAGGATTCGGGGTAGACCATTTAGGATGGAGATGAGGAGACATTTCTTCACCCATAGTGTAGTGAGCCTGTGGAATTCACTACCACAGGAAGTAGTTGATGCCAAAACATTGAATGTATTCAAGAGGCAGCTGGATATAGCACTAGGGGCAAATGGAATCAAAGGTTACTGGGAGAAAGCAGGATTAGGCGATTGAGTTGGATGATCAGTCATGATCATGATGAATGACAGAGCAGACTCAAAGGGCCAAATTACTTCCTCCTGC
The DNA here is from genome assembly GCF_965287045.1 of Carcharhinus amblyrhynchos. Taxonomy (NCBI): domain Eukaryota; kingdom Metazoa; phylum Chordata; class Chondrichthyes; order Carcharhiniformes; family Carcharhinidae; genus Carcharhinus; species Carcharhinus amblyrhynchos. Next base: position 81,953 of record NC_137333.1, on the reverse strand, counting down.
TCCTGCGTTCTATGTTTCTATTTCAGTGAAATTTATGAGGTAAAGATCGTCAAAGGCGTGGGGGTTTAGAGGAAGAATAGATGAGGATGGGAATTTTAAATGGATTGTTGTTGGGGATGGGGTGCTGATGTTGGTTAGTGAGGGAGGGGATAGAGTTTTTTGGATAAGGTACACTATCACTACTGCACAATCTGAGAATATCTGGCAGCTTAAACAATCACAAGCACTGTGACTGTTGAACTGTTCCATTGTTCCAGGCTCAGTCATATAGATATTACTCTGCTGAATTTAAATACTTACTGCTGCTTTCACCCTGTGTGAATGATACCTGATATTCTTCAGTGTGACTGACCACAACCAAGGTATTCAGGGAAAGATGAGGGTGGTCAAAATCTGGAACAGAAAAATACACAAGCATTTGAATTAGGAGCAGGAGTAGGCCAGTTGACCCTTTGTGCCTGTTCCGCCATTCAATAAAATCAAAGCTGATCTGATTGTAATCTCAACCCCACATTCCCGCCTACTCCCCACTAATCTTTCACCCCCTTTCTTATCAATAAACCGTCTATCTCTGCCTTAAAAATATTTGGAGACTCTGCTTCCGCTGCCTTTTGAGGAAGAGAGTTCCAGACGCAGGATGCAAAGAATTGGCATAAATCGGTCTTTTTTCTGATTGGCAGGCAGTGACTAGTGCATTCCACAGGGATCTATTCCAGGACCCCAACTATTCACATTATATATTCATGATTTGGAAGAGGGAACTGAATGTGTTATCTCCAAATTTCCAGATGATACAAAGTTGGGTGGGAGGGTGAGCTGTGAGGAGGATGCAGAGATGCTTCAGTGTGATTTGGACAGGCTGATTGTGTGGGTATCTGTAGGGCAGATACAGTATAATGTGGATAAATGTGAGGTTATCCACTTGGGTAACAATAATAGGAAGACAGATTATGACATGCATTGGTGTAAGTTGAGAGAGGTAGATACTCAGAGAGACCTTGGTGTCGTCGTCCATCAGTTGCTGAAAGTAAGTGTGCAGGTAGAGCAGGCAGTAAAGAAGGCAAATGGTATGTTCATAGCGAGAGGATTTGAACATAGACATTTTGCTGCAATTGTATAGGGCATTGGTGAGGCTACATCTGGAGTACTATGTGCAGTTTTGGTGTCATTCTCTGAAAAATATTGTCCTTGCTATAGGGGGAGTACAACAAAGGTTTAGCAGGCTAATTCCTGGGATGGCAGGTGTGTCATATGAGGAGAGATTAAATCAGTTAGAATTATATTCACTGAAGTTTAGAAGAGAGAGAGGGTTCTCATAGAAACTTATAAAATTGTAACATGGTTAGACAGGGTAGATTCAGAAAGGATGTTCCCAATGGCGGGGGAGTCCAGATCTAGGGGTCATAGTTTGAGAATAAGGGGTAAACCTTTTAGAACTGAGTTGAGGAGAAATTTCTTCACCCAGAGGGTGGTGAATGTGTGGGATTCACTCCCACAGAATGTAGTTGAGGCTAAAACTTCTGATTTCAAGAAGAAAATTGATATAGCTCTTGGGGCTAAAGGGATCAAGGAACATGGGGATCAGGATATTCAATGATCAGCCATGATCAAAACGAATGGTGGAGTTGGCTCGAAGGGCCGAATGGCCTCCTCCTGCTTCTCGTTCCTATGTTGCTGTAACACTCACTCAGAGAAAATACTTCTCTTCATCTCTGACGTAAATGAGGGATTCCTTATTTTTAAACAGTGAGCCCCTAGTTCTAGATTCTCCCACAAGACCAAACATCCTGTTGACATCCATCCTATCAATACCCCTCCAGTTCCTAAAGGTTTCAATCAAATCACCTCATACTGTTCTAAAATCTAGTAGATGCAAACCTAACCTTTCCTCGTAAGACGAAAAGACAGATAAATGGTTCGGGAGCAACCCTCTGGGATTGAAGTGAAATGTTAACTTGTCAGAGATCCTGACAGCACATTCCCAACATTAAAAACATCAAAGGCGCAAGAGGATTCACTTTGCTTTTGTTTTAACTTCAAAGTTTGTACACTGTGGGAGGAAATGGATTTGAAGCAGGAAATTCAGGCCAGAGTGTGAGTGTGTGGAGTCTTCAGAACAGCCTTTATGTGGTTGTGGATTTCAAGGTAATATTTAATGGGTTTCTAGCTGCAGATGACCATGAAATGTAGCAGCTTTTGTACCAATGCATCAATTTACTGGAATCTTTGTTTCCCTGACTGCTGCCACCATCATACAGACAAAAGGCTGATAGAGTTATTTAAAAAAAACTTAACAAAAGCCACAACATATCAAAGACTAATATCCAGCAAGAATAACCATAAAAATACATCTATTGTAAATTATTTAAAAAAGAAAGCAGCCAATCACAATATTAGTGTGTCCCCTAACCCCTTCACCCACACAGCCTCGAAACCAATACATTAGCTCTGAGAAGCAGGCGCTGGTCTATAATTAACGCAGCAGTCACTTTACACATAGTTTACACACCTTAAATGATGGTGAGGTAAATTAACAGTGGATCTGCTGGTTGGGGCTGGTGGGATTGAGTTAGTAAATGGGAGTGAGACAGGGGATTGAATTGGGGGATGGGGTAGAGCTGGAGGCAGGAATGAGTTGGGAGGTGGGATGGAGTTTGGGGATGGAATAGAGTTTGGGGGTGGAGTTGGGGATGGGGTGGGATTGGGGGTGGTGTTGGGGGTGGGGTTGATTTGGACATGGGTGGAATTATTTCTTCAGTCATTATTTTGCCCAAGCTGAGTTCAATGATGGTCAATGGAGGACCCGTCCGAGGCTGGAATCACATTAAATACAAAGCAAGATGATCGTGGCTGTTTAAAATCTGACAGCAGTCCAATAATACAGCAGCTTCTCACAGAAACATCAACAATAAGATTGGATGAGACGTATTGGGTAACATTGATAACACCTTGTGTTACGTGCCAAATATTCACAATCTTCACCAACAATTAAAACATTTTCCTTTGATCTTCAATGGCGCCCCAGTGGGTCCTCAGTATCTACATCATGGGGAACACCATTGGCCAGAAATGTAACTGGACCGGTCACATCAACACCTTGGCTACAAGAGCAGGACAGCCAGTGTTTCTTTTTTTAATTCATTCGTGGGACATGGGCATCGCTGGCTGGCCAGCACTTATTGTCCATTCCTAGTTGCTGAAGGACAGTCACCCACATCGCTGTGGCTCTGGAGTCACATGTAGGCCAGGCCAGGTAAGGACGGCAGATTTCCTTCCCTAAGGACGTTAGTGAACCAGATGGGTTTTTCCGATAATTGGCAAAAGTTTTATCATAGAATCCTACAGTGCAGAAGGAGGCCATTCAGCCCATCGCATCTGCATTGACAACAATCCAAGCCCAATTCCCATAACTCCACACATTTACCCAAGCTAGTCTCCCTGACACCAAGGGGCAATTTAGCATGGCTAATCCACCTAACCTGCACATCTTTGGACTGTGGGAGGAAACCCACACAGACGCAGGAAAACATGCAAACTCCACATAGTCACCAAAGCCAGGAATTGAATCCGGGTCCCTGGCATTGTGAGGCAGTAGTGCCAACCCACTGTGCCACAGCGCTGTCCCATGATCATCAATAGATTCTAAATTCCAGATTTTAAAAAAAATTGGATTCAAATTGCACTGTCTGCCATGGCAGGATTCAAACCCAGGTCCCCAGAACATTAGCTGAGTTTCTGGATTAATAGTCTAGTGATAATACCACTAGACCATCACCTCCCCTGGTGACTGCTAATGCCCTGAAGCTAAGTAGGATGGGCAGCATTGAAACCAGTACAGTGGTTGTGATGTCAACTCAGATGATGAATATTTTGAATTTAGGAGCTCAGGTGTTCTATGTCTGGCTCCTGCCCCAAGCTCTTATGTTCTAGTGCAGATTCTTACAATGTGGTTGATGATTAACTGCTCTCTGAAGTGAGCTAGCAAAACATTCAATTGTATCAAGAAAGTTGCATTTGAGAAAAAGGCCCACACCATCTTCTCAAGGCAGCTGTGATGAGGCAACACAGCCAGCCTCGCTAGTGGTGTCCACATTCTGATAATGATTGGAGGGAAAAGATATACAACCATCAAACATTGGAGCTGAAACAAGTCTGATGTCTGGAATGAGTTCCAAGAGGTAGTATTAGAGGTGGGTACAATTTTGCCTTTTAAAAAACGTTTAGACAGTTACACGGGTCAGACTGTTATAGACGGATATGGGCCAAATACAGACAACTGGGCCAAGCTTAACGGTAAAAACTGTGCGGCACGGACAAATTAGGCTGAAGGGCCTGTTTCCATGCTGTAAACCTCTATGACTCTAAGTAGGCCATTTGGCCCATTGAGTCTACTCCACCATTCAACGAGGTCATGACTGATCTGATGTGATAATCCTCAGCTCCACTTTCCTGTCTTGTCCACATAACTCCTGATTGCCTTACTGATTAAACATCTGTCTCAGCCTATGTAACAACTCATCTTCTACAAGCCCTCTGTGGTCATGATTCACTGCCCCCGAGAGAAGAAATTCCTCCTCATCTTGGTTGGCCAATGTTATAAAGCTGCCAGGGTTGGGGATTATGCTGTTGTATGACAATTTTATCAAATTCTTTGTTTAACATTCTACCCAAAAAAAAACTCGGTTGCTACTTTCTAAAACTGTCCAGAGTGGGAGTGGATTTAACGTTTTATCCAATCGCATGACTGCTGGCAATACCAGCTCGTATACACCTGAGCTGCACGTGAGTTTTGCTCTATCTGAGTGCAATAATAATATACAATCTTCTTCACAAAGCACAGTGTGTTATATTTAACCAGAATTACCAAATCAATTATCTGTTCACCAGCAGTGACTGGGTCCAGGGCTTTGAGCAGAGATATTATTCTACATCTAGAAACCAACGTTTTCAATTAGAAGACTAATAACCGTGAAAGAGCTCAAATACTTCAGCGGATCCCAGAGGGTCCAAACAAGTTACAAATTCCAGTAATCAGGGTGATGTCAACAGAACATTGCAAACCATCTGCTGCTAAAGTGCTGTTTACATCCCAAACCTCAATATTTACAGAACACGGATCTTCTCCGGGGAATAGGGTAACTGTTTGCCTGGAATTTGTGGGGCGAGAAGGGTAGGTATATTTTATCAGGCTAATTAATAGTAAGCACCTGTTTCAGTGCGGGTGACTGGCACAGGCAGCGAGCTTGGACTCTCTCTAACTAGGAACAGATCAGTTATTTTCAATTTGTCGATGTTACAGCTGATGCCCAAACAGGAATGATTTGCAGATCTCTCTGAGAATTACCAGGTTGGGTTTGGCAGTGAACAATGTTACAGAACCGGGCTATGACAACGCTGGCAGAATAGAGCCTGGACAAGTTTCAATTTAATCATCGCCTCTGTAAATCCTGTGAAAAATATAATTAACTCACTGTGAGGTTCCACTGCTCAGTCACACTCATAAAAAATGTTGCTTTTGCAGTTTTATGAAGAATGAAAATCCCTTAAAGGAGGCTTTAGATCAGGAATATGTTTGACTTCAAAACAATGAGAATATTGTTGGAATAAGTTCTGTCTGAAGTTGTTTGTCTATTGTAACATTTGTCGGCTATCTGTCAGTTGCTGACTCCAAATTTCAGGAACTCTCACTAAACAAAGTCTCTTCAATACAAGAACCTCACACCTTGTGGGAGTTTTGACTGAGGAATTATCACTTGGTGTTCAATCGCAGACATATAAAAGACTTGATGGGCTGAATGGTCTCCTCCTCCGATCTCTTATGAACAAAAATTGTTTGAAATTGGTATTCCGGTGAAAATCAGCCAACGCTTTTAAGAAGGAAAGGAAATGTAAGTGAGAACAGGGAAATGGATTAAAGGCAAGAGATGTTGATCAGTGAGAAGTGAATCAGCGTTAGACAGTTTATAATTTAACCAAGAAATCTGGTGAGATTCCAGCATGCAATTAAATCCCAGTTTGTAATATTTAGGAATTCTGGAAACTGACAATGGCTGCGAAGTGCCTTGTGTAGTCAGAACTGTGTGCACCATGGAACCCCCTGCTCAGGCTCCACCTCAGGCTCAAGCTCAGTCACTAGTCCTTTTGTTTGTTTGCCCAGACCGTGTGTCCTCAAGGATAGGGGCACATCTGCGAGTGAGCACAGGCTAAGATCCCAATGCCAGCTGCCATCTGCTGGGCAGTGGAGTGGTGAGAGGGGTGAGGAATTAAGATTTAGCCAGGGAACGCCTAAACCTTAGTTGCTGAGGGCAATGCTGAGGGAGCTTTGTATAATCAAAGGGTCAGTCCTAAGGAAGGATGGCACTGTCAGAGGGTCAGCGCCGAAGGAGTGCCGCACTGTCAGAGGGTCAGCGCCGAGGGAGTGCCGCACTGTCAGAGGGTCAGCGCCGAGGGAGTGCCGCACTGTCAGAGGGTCAGCGCCGAGGGAGTGCCGCACTGTCAGAGGGTCAGCGCCGAGGGAGTGCCGCACTGTCAGAGGGTCAGCGCCGAGGGAGTGCCGCACTGTCAGAGGGTCAGCGCCGAGGGAGTGCCGCACTGTCAGAGGGTCAGCGCCGAGGGAGTGCCGCACTGTCAGAGGGTCAGCGCCGAGGGAGTGCCGCACTGTCAGAGGGTCAGCGCCGAGGGAGTGCCGCACTGTCAGAGGGTCAGCGCCGAGGGAGTGCCGCACTGTCAGAGGGTCAGCGCCGAGGGAGTGCCGCACTGTCAGAGGGTCAGCGCCGAGGGAGTGCCGCACTGTCAGAGGGTCAGCGCCGAGGGAGTGCCGCACTGTCAGAGGGTCAGCGCCGAGGGAGTGCCGCACTGTCAGAGGGTCAGCGCCGAGGGAGTGCCGCACTGTCAGAGGGTCAGCGCCGAGGGAGTGCCGCACTGTCAGAGGGTCAGCGCCGAGGGAGTGCTGCACTGTCAGAGATACTGTGTTTTAGTTGAGTTTGGGCAGCAGGCAATCAAGTTTCTTTCGGGGTTGATGGACTCAGGGCTGCTGATTATTCCTTTTAAGATAAATTTAGGAAACAGATAACCTGAAGGAAACCATTCAATCCATTAAAGCTGCTCCACAATTTGATTGGATCAAAGCTGATCTGTAGCTCTGTTTGGATTCCATCAGGCCTACACACTTTGAGACCTCATCTGAGTCTAGGTTCAAGCATGGACAATAAAATTAAATCCCAGTAGGTCAGAGAGTGACTGCACTCGACAAGAAGGCAGCATTTGAGAGTGTGTGACATCAGGGAGCTTTAGCTAAACTGTAGTCAATGGGAGTGAGAGGATAGAATCTCCACTGTTTGGGGCCGTACCAAGCGTAAAATAATGTAGTTTTGGCTGCTGGAGGCTAATCATCTCAGTCCCAGGACATCAACCGCAGCAGTTCCTCGGGTAGTGTCCCATACCCAGCCATCTTCAGTTGCTTCATCAATGACCTTCTCTCCATCATAAGGTCAAGTGGGGATGTTCACTGATAACTGGACAATGTTCAGCACATTTGCAACTCCTCAGATACTGAAGCAGTCCATGTACACATGCAGCAAAACATGAATTCTACTCAGGTTTGAGTTGACAAATCACAAGTAACATTCATGCCACACAATTTATACCAGGCAATGACCATCTCCAACAAGGAGGAATTCAAGGTGTCAAGACATTCAACAACATTAACATTATTAAATTTCCCACCATCAACATCCTGAGGGTTACCATTGGCCAAAACTGAACTGGACCAGCCATATAAATACTGTGGCTACAAGAGCAGGTCAGGCACTGGGAATCATGTGATGTGTAACTCACCTCCTGACTCCCAAAGCTTGTCCACCTTCTACAAGGCACAGTCAGGAATGGGATGGAATACTCTCCACTTTCCGGTAGATGAGTGCTGCTCCGACATCACTTGAGAAGCTCGATATCAGTTAGGATTAAACAACCCTATTGATTTACACCCCATTCACAATCTCAAATATTCACTTACTCTGCTACTAATTAATCCATTAATCAGCCAATTTAGGACCTCAGTGGTGCTGAGAATGGGCAGGATGTCTGATGACACCAGGTCAGGAATAGGTGGGTCGCCAATGGGAAGGCTACACATTGGATTTTACATCCCTCCCACTTCAGCCTCAACAATGTGGGAGTGTAAAATCCAGCACTATGATTGTGTTCGGTCAGCATGAGGAGTTGGAGCTTTTCCTTGTTGGAAATCACTTATCAACCTGAAGGTTTTAAATTTAACTTTAACAATATTTGTAAAGAACTACTAATGATGTTTCAATGGCATTTCATCTTTGAGCGAGTAATATTTATTCCGATAATGGAAAAAGGAATTGTACAAGAACTAGCAAAAATCTCAAGGTTTTATATTAGCGCAGAATATTTAAGATTTCCACACCTTTGAAATATAGAAAAATGCCCTGTGTCTTTAATTGCAGGCACTTTTTGTCACGGTTAAGGTGTAGTGTGTTTTATAGTTATGGGGTTTTTGAATCTATTTCCCACAGAATGGTTCTAGTAAAGAAGGAGGCCATTTGGCTCACTGTTTCTATGCTAACTTCTGAAAGAGTGACTCATCAAGTCCTACTCCCCGAGTCCTCCTTGTAACTCTGCAATTTGTTTTAACTTCTCCAACTCCTTTTTGAAAGCCACAATTGAATTTATCTCCACCTCACCCTCAGGTAGCGCATTCCAGATTCTCAACACTTGTGTAAAAAACTTCTCGTGTTGTCTTTGGTTCTTTTGCAATGAATTTGAATCTGTGTCCTCAGGTTCTCAGACCTTATCCCTCTCTCTACTCTCATGATTCTGAACACCTCTATCACAGCTCCTCTCAATCTTCTTTTGTAAGGAGAAAGGTCCAACGTAGAGTCATAGAGGTTTACAACATGGAAACAGGCCCTTTAGCCCAATTTGTCCATGCTGCCCATGTTTACCACTGAGCTAATCTCAATTGCCCGCATTTGGCCCATATCCCTCTATATCTATCTTAACCATGTAATTGTCTAAATGCTTTTTAAAAGACAAAATTGTACCCTGCGCTACTACTACTTCTGGCAGCTCGTTCCAGATACTAACAACCGAGTGAAAGAAATGTCCCTCTGGACCCTTTTGTATCTCTTCCCTTTCACCTTCAACTTATGCCCTCTAGTTTTAGACTCCCCTACTTTTGGGAAAAGATATTGACTATCTAGCTGATCTATGCCTTCATTATTTTATAGACCTCTATAAGATCACCCCTAAGCCTCCTACGTTCCAGAGAAAAAAGTCCCAGCCTATCCAGCCTCTTCTTATAACTCAAATTATCAAGACCTGGTGGCATTCTTATCCACCAATCTTGGTGTCATCTGCAAACTTACTAACCAGATCTCCTAAATTCCCATCCAAATCATTAATATAAATAATTTGATTTGATTTTTTATTGTCACATGTATTAGCATACAGTGAAAAGTTTTGTTTCTTGCGTACTATACAGACAAAACATACCGTTCATTGAGAAAGAAAACGAGAGAGTGCAGAATGTAGAGCAGTCATAGCTAGGGTGTAGAGAAAGATCAACTTAATGCAAGGTAAGTCATTCAAAAGTCTGATGGCAACAAGGAAGAAGCTGTTCTTGAGTTGGTTGGTACATGACCTCAGACTCTTGTATCTTTTTCCTGATGGAAGAAGCTGGAAGAGAGAATGTCTTGCATGTAGTCCTTAATTATGCTGGCTGCTTTGTCAAGGCAGCAGGAAGTGAAGAGACAATGGATGGGAAGTAGGTTTGCGTGATAGATTGAACCACATTCACAACCTTTTGTAGTTCCTTGCTGTCTTGGGCAGAGAGTAGCCATACCAAGTTGTGATACCATCAGAAAGAATGCTTTCTATGGTGTATCTGTAAAAGATGGTGAGAGTTGTAGCTGACATGCCAAATTTCCTTAGTCTTCTGAGAAAGTAGAGGTGTTGGGGGGCTTTCTTAACTATAGTGTTGACATGGGAGGGACCAGGATACATTGTTAGTGATCTGGACACCTAAAAACCTGAAGCTCTCAACCCTTTCTACTTCATCCCAATTAAGTTAGACAGGGACATGTTCTCCTTTAAGCTTCCTGAAGTCAATGACAATCTCCTTTGTTTTGTTGACATTGAGGGAGAGATTATTGTTGCTGCACCAGTTCACCAGATTCTCGATCTCATTCCTGTACTCTGTCTTGTCATTGTTTGATTTCTGACAAAATCAACAAACTTGAAAATCAAATTGGAGGGGGAATTTGTCCACACAGTCATAGGTGTATAAGGAGTATAGTGAGGGACTGAGATCACAACCTCGTGGGGCACTGGTATTGAGGATGATCATGGAGGAGGTGTTGTTGCCTCTCCTTACTGAATGACCAGTAACAGTGGGCCCAGCACAGATCCCTGAGGCACACCTCTGTCAGAGGCCTCCAGTTTGAAAACAACCCTGTACGACTAATCTCAGTCTTCTGTCATCAAGAAGTCTCACAACACCAGGTTAAAGTCCAACAGGTTTATTTGGTAGCTAAAGCCACTAGGCTTCGGAGCACTTGCTGCTCCTTCATCAGGTGAGTGGGAGATCTGTTCACAAACAGGGCATGTAAAGACACAAACTCAATTTACAAAATAACGGTTGGAATCCGAGTCTTTACAGCTAATCAAATCTTAAAGGTACAAACAATGTCAGTGGACAGAACATTAAGCACAGGTTAAAGAGATGTGTATTGTCTCCAGACAGGGCAGTTAGTGAGATTTTGCAAGTCCAGGCAAGTCGTGGGGGTTACAGATAGTGTGACGTGAACCCAAGATCCTGGCTGAGGCTGTCCTTGTGTGCAGAACTTGGCTATCAGTCTCTGCTCAGCGACTCTGTGCTGTAGTGTGTTGCGAAGGCCGCTTTGGAGAACGCTTACCCGAAGATCAGAGTCCGAATGCCCGTGACCGCTTCTGCTCTGTAATTGTGCGTTTTTAAATTTAAGATAGCGTATCTCTATATTATTGTGTTGTGTGACTGTATGTAAAGTATTGAGAGTCCTTTATGGGTCCTTCTGCCTGTATTTCTCTAAATCCTGTCCTTTTCACCTGCTGCGCCCATTGTCAGTGTTTAATTATTTTATTGTAATTCTGTTTCTCAAACATGCAAAGTCTATTATGCTGTTGTATTTTTGATGTCACACATACATTGATCCCCTCCACTGTCCCGACTCTTTATCCTGTTGATTTTATGATGTTATCGAAAGCTGTGTTTGGACAGTGACAGAATCTGTCATTACATGGGGAGACAGCTGTACAATATTTGCTATATATCACAAAAAGATTTAAATGGGCTTAATCCCGAATTTCCCAAGCCTGTACAAAGAATTGAATTACAGACCAACGTAAACCAGGCTGCATGAAAACTGTTTTGGAAAGCTGATCTGAAATTTGACCCATGTAGCGGCTGCCAGGTACATTACTACATTATTATTATTACTGCATGATCACTGCCAGGTACCACTGCCAGCCTTTGGTCATGGAAATAAAGGACAAATTAAACAATGTGGTTGAAGCATATTTGAACCAATTTAAAACATACACACCAGACCCTCCCTGTAGGAAAATCACAGCCAAACTTTTAAATCTTACTTTCTAATTTCAATGTTGGAGTTTTAGAAATGGTAATCAATAAAACCTCCTGAAATTCTTCACTGAATCAATATCTTACAGACATGAAGTTGTCATTAAAAACAGAGAGGAGAAAAATAGAATGCTTATCCAGAAACGTTAATTCATTCCAAATGAGACTGTTTCAATATGGAGCATTACAGACAGACATAAACATCATTTCTATTTCTTAGAAATGAAGGAAAGAATGGAGAAATGCCACAGAGATGAGTGAATTTTTGAGCTGTGTCAATACAGAGATGAAATGAAATGGAATGAAGAGAGTGGTCAGCCTGTGGAATTAGCTTCCACAGAAAGTAATTGAGGCCAAAATATTCAGGGCGGGATTTTCTCACCATACTTGCCTCAAGATTGGAAAATCCCTCCGAGGTCAATGGGCTTTTGTACGGTCCTGTCCCACCCGCGATGATTCCTCTAGCGGGCGGGAGGGGAAAATTCTGCCCTGAATGTTTTCAAGAAGCAGTTGGATAGAATTCTTAAGGTGAAGGGAATGTAAGGATACTGGCGGGGGGTTGGGGGGGGCGGGGGGAGGAGGACACTGCATCAGGCTATTGAGTTGAATGATCAGCCATGATCATAATGAAAGGTGGAGCAATCTCAAAGGGCCAAATGGCCTCTTGTTCCTATTTTCTGTACTTAAATCAAAGGTTTTAGAGACTCCAACCTTGGTCTTTAAAAGAGAACTGGGTAAATGCAGGAAAATGGGCTGCATTTCAACTCTGATGAAGGTCAAGAGCATAATATGGCATAAAATCATTGAAATCTTTGACAGGTAAATTAGTAACAGCTTCTCACAAGAAGTATCCTGTGGGGTCAGTCTCACAGGATTATTTAAGGAAAGAAATAGTTTTGCATTTGCGAAATTGCTTCAAAGTTCCAATCAGACTTATGACAAAGATGAAGATCATTGAACTGGGAAAGTAGACTGCAGGGGTGGACAGTGAGGAAGCTTAGGGAGCAAGGGGGAGAAGGAGTGCGTGCAGTGGAATGGATACAGTCTGGGGCCCTGTCAATCGGTGTGGGAGATTCATTGAGGAAAAAGAAAACCTGCTGATTATGGAAAATTGCGTCAACCAAACAGACATGACAGGGATGGAGAAACTGTGGAATAGAATCCACATGGGAAGCAGGCTGTGAGAGAGTGCAATCGAGGTAGCGATGGGACTCTGGGATTCTAATGAATATTAGTTGATAGCCCATCTCCAGAATAGTTCAGATTACTCCAAGGACAACAAGTAAATGAATATTGAAATAGGAAGGTAAGGCAGATGAATGCTTGGCTGGGAAGATGGTGCAGGAGGGAGGGCTTTAGATTTTTGGGCACTGGGTCAGCTGTGGGGGAAATGGGGCCTGTTTGGGACAGGCAGGTCACTCTTGAGCAGAGCCGGATCAGAGTTCCTTGTGGATTGTTTCTCTGGTGCTGTGTGTGAAAAGTGTGGGAACTTAGCCCATTGAAATTGCCTTTCTCTCAGTTAATTATTCTTACTCTGGATTGTTCATTGTCTTTTTCCATAGTCATCCTAAACTTTACAATACAACAATTGCTGTCCCTTAACTACCCCCTGACTAATACTTAATCCACTTGGCCCACCTCATTTCCAAGAACCAGGCCTAGGGAATCCTCCTTTATCATGGGTTTGGACAAATACAACTGTAGAAAATTCTCCTCAACACACTTGAGAAACTCTATGAATAGTTAATACCCAGTCCTGTCTTCCTTTGAGCCAGAGGTCTCTGATTTAGCCACATCCCCTTCCTGGTGAGTTTCAAGGTGGTGGTGGTGGTGGTGGTGGGGGAGGGGGAAGGGGTGGTGGGAGATGAAATTGCACCCCAATCCGGAAATTATTTCATGGTGGGGAGTACAGGGATTCAGACTGGAAGCCCACCTTACCCCAATTAAGACCCTTCAGTTTTCAGTTTGGAGCCAAAAGTTAGCAGGCAAGACAGTAACTGAACAACAGTTATCTACAAAGACGAGATAGCTCAGGAACAGTCAAGGTATCTTCCCTCAAAAGGAAAAGGGAGGGTGAACAACTCTGAACTTTCTGCTTGACAAAGGAGACAGAAATTAAGATAAAGAGAAAAAAGTGCACTTTCGGCAGATGTCAGGTAGAAAATACCATTGAGAACCAAGCTGAATATAGAAGGTTCAGAGCAGAGGTGAAAAAGCAAATACGAGAAGCAAAGCAGGGGTATGAAAAAAGACTGGCCATTAATGTAAAAGGGAATCCCAAAGACTTCTATAGGCCTATAAATCAGAGACCTCTGGCTCAAAGGAAGACAGGACTGGGTATTAACTATTAATAGAGTTTCTCAAGTGTGTTGAGGAGAATTTTCTACAGTTGTATTTGTCCAATCCCATGAAAAAGGAGGATTCCCTAGGGAAAAGGAGGCACAGGTCTGATTAGGGACTGAAAAGGGAATTTAAATGTGGAGACTGGGGACATGAATGAGAAATAAATGAATATTTTGTATCTTTCCCAAGGAAGAAGATGCTGCCTAGGTCATGGTGAAAGAGGAGGAAATTCCACTATTAGAAGGGTTTAAAATTGACAAGGATGAAGTATTTCATAGGTTATCTGTATTTAAAGTTGATAAGGCACCGAAACCAGATGAGATGCATTCAAGGATAGTAAGGATACTGAGGCTAAAAGGGATTGCCATGAATGTTCAGTCTGCCTTTAACTTAGGGATGTTGCCAGAAGACTAGAGAATCGCAAACATTGTGCATTTGTTCAAAAGGTGGGCAAGGGTAAGTCCAGCAACTACAGACTAGTCAACTAAATTCGGTGGTGGGGAAACTTCGAGAATAATGTGGGATGAAATTAATAGCCACATGGACAAATGCAGGTTAATTGAAAAAAGCTAGTATGGCTTCCTTAAAGAAAACTCATGTTTAACTAACTTGCTGGAGGGAGCAGGGAAGATTTATGAGGGCAATGCTGTTGATGTGGCATACTTGATTTCCAAAAGGTGTTTGATACAGTACCACACAGCAGACCTGTGAGCAATGTTATAGCCATGGAATAAAAGGGAAAGCAGCAACACAGATACAGAATTGGTTGAGTGACAGGAGGCTGTGGCTGTGTTCCCCAAGGATCAGCACTGGGAGACCTGTTTTCCCTGATATATATAATGAGTTAGATCTTGGTGTAAAAGGCACAATTTCAAAGATAATATCAAACTTGAGAGTATTGTAAACTGTGAAGAGGACAGCGTAGAACATCAAAAGCACATAGACAAGGTGAATTGGGCAGACAGGTGGCAGATGAAGTTCAATGCAGAGAAATGTGAAGTGATTCATTTTGATAGGAAGAACCAGGAGAGGCAAAATAAAATAAAGGGTATAACTCCAAGGTGGTTGCAGGAGCAGAGGGATCTGGGTATCTATGTGTTTACATCATCAAAAATGACAGAACAATTTGAGACCACGTTTAGTAATGTGTATAATATAGAATCCTTGGCTTTGTTAATAGG
This sequence comes from Carcharhinus amblyrhynchos, assembly GCF_965287045.1. NCBI lineage: Eukaryota > Metazoa > Chordata > Chondrichthyes > Carcharhiniformes > Carcharhinidae > Carcharhinus > Carcharhinus amblyrhynchos. Next base: position 66,785 of record NC_137333.1, on the reverse strand, counting down.
GGCATAGAGCACAAGATCTAGGAAGTTATGCTCAACTTGTATAAGACACTAGCTAGACCTCAACTGGAATATTCTGTGCAGTTCTGGGTGCCACAGTATAGGAAGGATAGAACACATTGCATGTAAAACAGATTTATGAGAATGGTTCCAGCAATGAGGAACTTCAGTTATAAGAATAAATTGGAGAGGTTGGGATTGTTTTCCTTGGAGAAAAGAGGGTTTAGAGAAGATGTGATAGAGGTGTTCAAAATCATGAAGGGGCTGGACAGAATAGAGAGGGAGAAACCGTTTCCCCTTGTGAAGGGTCAAGAACGACAGGGACACAGACTTAAAGTGATTTGCAGAAGAAGCAAATATGATGTGAGAAAAAATATTTTTCACACTGCGGATGGTTAAGTTCTGGAATGCGCTGCCTGAGAGTGTGGAGGCAGCAGGTTCAACTGAGGCAATTAAAGTGAATTAAACTGTTATCTGAAATTCAAGAATGTGCAGGGATACTGGGAGGAGGTGGGAAAATGGTACCAGGTGAAATGATCATTTGGAGATCTGTTACAGACATGATGGGCTGAATGGCCCATTTCTGTGATTCAAAGAAAGGGCGGGAAGACTCAAAGATGGACAGTGTGAAGGTGAGGGCCGAAGGGCCTGTTTCCTGCGCTGTGCTGTGACGGGAGAGCGAATATCAGATGTAAATTAATGAAACTTTCGAGTTCAGAGTGAGGGCAGAAAGAAGCACAGAAACAATCATCAATAATCAGGAAAATCAGGAGAGAGGGGCCTGAGTGTGACTGAAACATGGGATTTGAATAGTTGGGTGGTTTGTCTTTGACTGGTACAGAAATGATGGGCTGAAGGGCCCTTTCTGTGCTGCAGACATCTAGGACTCTCTGAGGAGGGGCCCAAGTGCGACTGGAACAAGGAACGTTCCTAAAGTTCCAAAACAAAAGCAGGAACACCTTGGATTTTTGTGAGTACCCATAGCAAGTTATGAGTTTATTGTAGCATTGCACTACAGTCCCTGATTGAACAGTGAGATAAAGGCTCAGAAACTGACAATTGTTCAGAATACATTGTGGATTTTCAAGGAAGGACAACAAAACAACAGATAGAACATCAGAAAAGACACAAACACAGACACCAAACACACAGACAAAACATAGATAAACCCCACAAAACAGACCCAGACACAAACATCAAACAGCCACACTTACTGGATTCTGTTTTCTGTGTTATTTCGGGATTCTATGTTAAACTGTGATAGCTAATGTGGAGAGACCACTTTTTATGTCTATTACTTACCTCACAGTTGAATCCAATTTCTGTTAATTGCATTTTATCAAATGTAAAAAAATGTTTAGAATCAATCTCTTCATCATCTCATTCCCCAGCAGTGATTATCTGGTTCTAATATTCTAAAGGTACTTATAACGCTCGATTAAAATAATATTTATCGAGAGCTGCACTCGTTCCTAAAGTGGAACTTTAGCACAGAACAGCGACTGGGAAACAGCCGATGTAAATATTACCTTTAAGTAAATCCATAAAATTTACCGCCTGTGTTAGTGGGAGCAGAGCTAGTTCACAGAACAACAGCACAATCCTCAAAACCTTTTCAGTAAATGGGGGGAATCACATTGTCATTAATGTGAAATTCTCCTGAAGTGGTTCCCGTTTTCATCACAAGGGCAGCTGTTTGAATAGGAGGACTTTGTCGAGCTAAAGGGGTCAGGGATGTTTTTTTCTGATAGTTACCGCACGTTACAATTTCTTTCACTCTACTTGACTAGTCAGACAAACTGACAATGATGGCTTTCAGTGAATGATGCAAGGTTAAAGTATGACCTCTCTGAATGACAGCTGCTACAAAGAGGAGCATACCATCGTGAAAACAAGGAGAATATAACAAGGCGGAGCACAGCCTCGTGAACATTCATGTTCAATCATGGAACAAGGCGATTATCAGTAAGAGTCGCAAGAGTTTAAAGAGAGACAAGCTTTGAAAGGCCAATAGACGATTTGTTGTGTTGTTTGTTTCAGGTTCTGGTTAAGTTTGGACTAACGTTCTGGGCAGTCACTCAGTCACTCACCGTAATGATACTTTTTTTTCCAGTAGAGACAGGCAAAGGATTCAAACCTGAAAAGTAATTTTCTATTATTCATAAGAACAATTCAGCAGATGAGATGATTAATTGGGAGCTCTGCACCGCTTGCAATGGAACCTCCCTGTGCACCATGTCTCAGTAAATACAGAGAGATGCTGTAGTCACTACAGATTCCACAACAAGGTCTATAACTTCAAATACATTTTAGAAAACATCCTTGTTTCCAAAGATCATCTATAATCTCCATGGCTGAAAGGAAAGCTGTGACTCTGCACATATTAAGTCAGATTGAGCTAATTCATGGGCCAATGTTCCCAAGGAGCTGAACTTCAGTCATTAACATTGAAGGGATGAGGACTTGTTCAGCCAACAGTCCCTGTTCCTGGGCCCATCAACCAAAACTTGATGCAGATTTGGCACTGGTCGCCTGATCTCACCTGGTGGTGACCTAGTCAACAATCCATTTACGGCTCCAAGCCTGGCCAAAGGGAGAAAAATTGACACTTTCATGAATTACTTGAAACAACTTGGACACAGGTTTAAGGTGCTGGGGAGTAGGTGCAGGGGAGATGTCAGGGGTAAAGTTTTCACTCAGAGGGTGGTGGCTGCGTGGAATAGTTTGCCGTTGGTGGTGGTGGAGGCAGATTCAATAGGGTCTTTTAAGAGACTTTTAGGTAAGTATATGGAACTTAGTAAGATAGAGGGTTGTAGGTGAGCCTAGTAATCTCTAATGTAGGGACATGTTCGGCACAACTTTGTGGGCTGAAGGGCCTGTATTGTGCTGTAGTGTTTCTATGTTTCTACCTCTTCATTTAGGGAGCCATTCAGACCCTTCCAACTCCCTCCCATGTTCCCCCACCCCCAACCCCACCAATCACCCCCACTGCCACCCCTATACTGTCACCCCCACTATCATCCCACCAATCATCCCCACTGCCATTCCTATCACCCCCACTGCCACCCCCCTCAACCCCACCAATCACCCCCCCAGCCATCCCCACTGCTACAGATTTTTAAGGCTGTTTAATAACATTTTTCCATTTGTAAACTGATGATTTTACAACCAAACTAAACCCCAACATTCTATATTCTTCAACTGAACCAACAGCTACAGAACTTTGACAAAGGGTCATCTGGACTTGAAATGTCGGCTCTTTTCTCTCCTTACAGATGCTCCCAGACCTGCTGAGAACTTTGACCATTTTCTCTTTTGGCAACAGCTATAGTCTGACTATCGCCAGGTTCAGACATTAACATTTCTGAATATTTCAGAATAGTATTTAAAATTTCAACCCAACTTCACAATTCCAAACTTTCTGGAAACTGTCACTATGAGAATTTCATAAGTTGCATCTTATTCAAATCTTTCACATATTGAAGACCAAAATATTAATTACCTGCCTATTGTGAATGTTTTAGCTCAAACAACCACAAGAAAACAAATTAGTAAATGTCCTCAAATGAATGTTCTGAGCAAGCACTTGTGTCTGGACAGACTGTTTGTCGTCACATTTCTCTGAGATCTCTCAGCAAAGATGAAGAATGGAATAACAGGTAGAATATGGTTAATTACACAACTGGAAAAGAAGCAATCTGTATCTTGGAGGTCAGTTTTGTATTTTGGACAGCATGTTCAGGAGAGAAAGAAAGACAAATCTTTCTTTGTAGCACTTTTCATGACCTCAGGAATCCCAAAGCATTTGTTTCCAAGTGTAGTCACAGTTGTAGTGGACACACTGCATCCACTTTGTGCACAGCAAACCCCCACAGATAGCTATGTAATAATGAATAGATAATCCGTCTGAGATGTTGCAAAATATTTGCCACAACGCTGAGGTGATTTCCCTACGCTTCAATAAAACGGGGACCAGAGGATCATATACACAGACACTGTGGTTCAATGTCTCAATCAGAAAACAGCAATTCGGACAGTGCGGCACTCCCTCAGCACTGACCCTCTGACAGCGCGGCACTCCCTCAGCGCTGACCCTCTGACAGCGCGGCACTCCCTCAGCGCTGACCCTCTGACAGCACGGCACTCCCTCAGCGCTGACCCTCTGACAGTGTGGCACTCCCTCAGCGCTGACCCTCTGACAGCGCGGCACTCCCTCAGCACTGACCCTCTGACAGCGCGGCACTCCCTCAGCACTGACCCTCTGACAGTGCGGCACTCCCTCAGCACTGACCCTCTGACAGCGCGGCACTCCCTCAGCACTGACCCTCTGACAGTGCGGCACTCCCTCAGCACTGACCCTCTGACAGTGCGGCACTCCCTCAGCACTGACCCTCTGACAGTGCGGCACTCCCTCAGCGCTGACCCTCTGACAGCGCGGCACTCCCTCAGCGCTGACCCTCTGACAGTGCGGCACTCCCTCAGTGCTGACCCTCTGACAGCGCGGCACTCCCTCAGCACTGACCCTCTGACAGTGCGGCACTCCCTCAGCACTGACCCTCTGACATTGCGGCACTCCCTCAGCACTGACCCTCTGACATTGCGGCGCTCCCTCAGCGCTGACCCTCTGACAGTGCGGCACTCCCTCAGCGCTGACCCTCTGACAGTGCGGCACTCCCTCAGTACTGACTCTCTGACAGTGCGGCACTCCCTCAGTACTGACCCTCTGACAGTGCGGCACTCCCTCAGCACTGACCCTCTGACAGTGCGGCACTCCCTCAGCACTGACCCTCTGACAGTGTGGCACTCCCTCAGTACTGACCCTCTGACAGTGCGGCGCTCCCTCAGTACTGACCCTCTGACAGTGCGGCACTCCCTCAGCACTGACCCTCTGACAGTGCGGCACTCCCTCAGCACTGACCCTCTGACAGTGCGGCACTCCCTCAGCACTGACCCTCTGACAGTGCAGCACTCCCTCAGCACTGACCCTCTGACATTGCGGCACTCTCTAAATGCTACACTTGAACACTGAGTCTGGACCATAGGCTCAAGTCTGTAAAGTGAGATTTAAACCCTCGATCTTCTGACTCGGTACAAATGTGTCATGATCCGAGTCACAGCTTACACCAAAGGTCACCAGCAGCCCCGGGGTCATTGTGAATGAACTGAATATTAGAATGGGGAAAGGTTATTGGCCTAGTCTAGATTGGTGAATTAAAATGAGTGAAATTTAATCATCTTCTGATCAGAGTAAATGTATTAAATGTGGGGGAGCTACCTGTACGATTCAGGAGCTACCTGTACTATTCAGGTGTTACTGGTTTTGAAGCCTAAAAGGAACAAAGCAGATAGTTGGTCATTATTAATTCAGGTGGCATGGGAGCACTGCTGCTTAGCAACGCTGCTTGTGGAGATTTTTGGACTGGCCTTCCTCAGATGGGTACATGTGGAACATTTTATGTTAATAAGAAGGCTGTGTGGCAACAACAGTTTGTATCTGCACATCTGTGTTACAGTGAGGATTGGATTGTCAGTGCTCTGTGCCAGGAGGGATGGGTGATATCAGTTGGAGCAATGCTTCTTAACATTCTCCTTAATTATAACCCTGATTCTGAGAACACAAGAGGATTATTAAAGTCTACCTCAGTCCTTCTTCAATCCAATTCTTGGTAAGAGAGAAGGAGCTCCCTGACTGTGATTATGTGATATTAATGAGTTGATTATTATGATTGGTAACACCCCTGAGGGAGTGCACAAGGCCATTGGGATGACAGGTGCTTTGCTGCAGTGCTGGAGCTTACAGGGTCTGGGGACGAAGGCCAAGAAATCCCTCTGTGGAAACGGCACTCCGGTTCCTGAACCCCCAACATGGTGGTCACAAAGCCTGCAAATTTCAGGTTGTCTGCCTAATTAGAAAAGGGAAGGAAATGTCTTTGACTGCATATCAAACAGGCATTAGGAGCATTGTGTTCACAGCATTACTCCTCCTGACTGCATATTTAAACAACACAACATTAGTTCCCAGATTCTCCTGACCTTCATACCCCAAACCTGCCTTCCCCTGGACTCTGAAACCCACAACGTCTGATTCTTTTAACCTTCGACCTCATTGCCCCTGCTCCACTGACCCCTACATCTTACCTAGCTTTACTTCCCTCTGATCTAATACTTGACTCTGCATTCTCCCCACCCTTCATTTCCTCCAGAGCACAAGCATGCTCACTCACACATATCCTCACACTTACAGACACATTCTCACACTCACACGCAATCTCACACTTACACATTCTCACACACATGCATTCTCACACTCACACTTACACATTCTCACACTCACACTTACACATTCTCACACTCACACACATTCTCACTCAGACATTCTCACGTTCACACTCATTTTCACACTCATTCTCACACATTCTCATGCACACATTTTCACACTTGCACACATTCTCACACTTACACATTCACACACTCATACATTCTCACATTCACACACACATTCTCAAACTCACACATTCTCACGCACACACACACACACACACACATTCTCACACTCATTCACACACATTTTCACACTCACAGATATTTTCTCACACTCACATTCTCACACACACACACATTCTTACACTCATACATATTCTCACACACACACATTCTCACCACACACATCTTTATTGCATGTGCAGTGGAGACGCTATATAAATGCAAGTTGTTGTTAGTTTTCCAGGTAGATAAGACATGAGTATTTTTTAAGATCTGCGGGTAACTATTGCAGTCCCACATGCACACCCCTCCAAAGATAAATACGGCTGATTGATTTAATTTTCATCGTAATGAAACAAGTTTATCTCTCCTGAAATTTGTATGAGTTTCTTTTGTTATGTTAATGTCACAAAGAAGCTTTAAAACCATTTGTACATGAGCGCTGGTCAGCAAGGATCCTTTCAGTCTGCTCCCCAGGGGACAGTTGTCTTTCAAACTACAATGCATCTTAGATAGCTGTCAATTTACTTTGCCTAACTGAATGCACTGACATTACTGACTTTATCTCCTATTCAGTCTCTTTGAAAATGTTAGTTTTTTTAGAAAAACATCACGTAAATAATTATTCTGTGGTTAACTACACAAGTGAAACAATTACCTTAAATCACTGAAACTTAATTAATACGTGATTGTGAGTTACAACTTTATTTTAAATTCTGCCTTTTTTCCTGAAGCTTGAGAGCAAACTGCTCTGTTTCGAGTGGCAGGTATTTAAAGTTGAGTTTTGAGTTAGCACAGAGTCATAGAATTATAGAATCCCTATAGTGCAGAAGGAAGCCATTCAGCCCACTAGGCCTGCACTGACAACTATCCCACTCAGGCCTTATCTCTGTAACCCCGCATACTTATTGTGCTAAATCTTCCTGACACTAAGGGGCAATTTAGCATGCCCAATCAACTTAACCTACTCATCTTTGGATTGCGGGAGGAAACCGGAGCACCTGGAAGAAACCCATTTAGACACAGGGAGAATGTGCAAACTCCACGCAGTCACCCAAGGCTGGAATTGAACCCGGGTCCCTGGCGCGGGGAGATAGGAATGCTAATCACTGTGCCACCGTGGAGCCTCCTGATCTATCTGATTATGGATTGTCTCTCTATAAAAGTTTCAAAATGTATGTCAACTCCAACCGGAAGCAGAATCTTCACCAGTCAGATTAAATGGATGATATAATGCGATTGATTTTAGACTTATATTGTAAACATGTCCACTGGAAGGACAGTCAGAAATACCTTCTATTGATCATGTAACTCACTTTACAAATTACACTCATGCGAAACTCTGGAGCTGGTCCATGCAGATAATTAAACTCTTGACCCCGCTTTGCTGACACACACACAGTAGTCCAGGAGGTCACTACTGCCCAGTTTAACGTCACGAGCTACTGTATAGCGATCTGTGCCCCGGATAGAAACAGGTCCAGCGCTCCCTCCAGTTGGTGAGTTAGTTTTCCAGCATACCATGGAGGAGGAACATTGGAATGAAGAAACCGGCCTCTTCAATGACAATGCAAACACTCCCATAGGCACACGAGTACAAACTCATCACCAGGGGAGGCAATGGCTGAGTGCTAATGATATTATTGCGAGAGTATTAATCCAGAAACTCGGCTAATGTTCTGGGGACCCGGGTTTGAATCCCGCCACGACAGATGGTGGAATTTGAATTCAATAAAAAATATCTGGAATTAAGAATCCACTGATGACCATGAAACCATTGTCGATTGTCAGAAAAACCCGTCTGGTTCACTAATGCCGTCCTTACCTGGTTTGGCCCAAATGTGACTCCAAACCCACAACAATGTGGGTGACTCTCAGCTGCCCTCTGGCAACTAGGGTTGTGCAATAAATTCAGGCCAGCCAGCATTTAATCCTATGAATTAATAAAATAAATTGTTTAATCAAAAACAACTTCCGTTCATGCAGAGAGGCTAAAGAAGCTGGGATTGTTCTCCTCAGAGCAGAGAAGGTCAAAGGGAGATTTGATAAAGGTGCTCAAAATTCTGAAAGGTTTTTATGTAAGGAGACAGGGGGATGGGTAATCAGAGGCACAGGTTTAACTTAATGGATACCAGAAGAAAAATGAGGGAACATTTCTGCACATGATGAGTTGTTGTGATCTGGAAGGTGCTGCCTGAAAGGGTGGTGGAAGCAGATTTAATAGGAATGTCAAACAGGGAATTGAATAAATACTTGAAAATGAAATATTTGCAGAGCTCTGGGGTAGGGGGAGTGCATTGGAGGGGGAGTACTTGGAAAACTCTTTCAAAGAGCCAGCAGAGGTCATGGGGCCAAATGGCCTCCTTCTGTGTTATAAGATTCTGTGATTCCTGACCTGAACCCACTGATGAGTGAACATCACCTATTTGTTTCTGTTGTTGAGAGATATTTACAGAACTGCTCTCAATTTGTCTAGCTTTTGTTATTAATTCCATGAGCATCGCTATGGAAACCAAAATATTTCAACATTTATACAGGCATAACATGCGATTAATTTCTTATTCGCATTCAGATAAAAGTGTCAGTGGTGATTAACATGGATACAGTTTCCAGGACAACAAATGAAAGATTAAAAATGATTCTAAATAGCAACATTTCATTGACACTACAGATATTTTCGCCATAATACTGATTTCCCCAAAGTTTCCCTTGTTTAGTTAGAGCAAATGCCCCTCTACATGCACAGCAAGCTGCCACATGAACCTGTGATAATCCCAATGAAGGCCATGGGAATCATTGATTGATTTTCCTGTGGGATTCATTGAATACGAGTTCCCCTGGTAGCAGGCAATGGCCTGCCCAGTTCGAACTCATTACCTGAGCCTTTTGTAAAACAGGACCAGGACTGGGCCTGCTGAACTGTAGTCCCAGACAGGAACCAGTTTGTGTAACCAAAGTAGTGATTTTATTTTGCATTCTGTAATAAACCATGTTCCTTTCCAGTTGGGCTTCCTGAGTTATTATATTGGCAACAAAGAATGAGAAAGATTTTGGACAGATTTATCTTTCAGTGAACCTGGTAAGATTGTGACGGGGAGTTATTGGAAATGCGGCTGTTTGGGAAGGTAGAACCTTATGATGTGGGTGTGGAGGATTGGCCCCTGGGTGCTGAAATAATGAGATATTTCTTCCAGGAAAACGGGAAAGAACAGGACAACCGGCAAAAAGTCATCCTCCTGACTGCTTGTGGGGTCCTGACTTTCAGCATCATAAAAAGTTTAACCTACCTGGCAGCCCCAGATTCAACATCTTTTGATGAATTGATGAATATCAATACCAAAGAGGTGGATGGGGGTAAGGCAGTTGACGTGGTATATATGGACTTTAGTAAGGCGTTTGATAAGGTTCACCATGGAAGGCTTCTGCAGAAAATGCAGATGTATGGGACTGAGGGTGATTTAGGTAATTGGATCAGGAATTGGCTGGCGGATAAGAGACAGAGGGTAGTGGTTGATGGTAAGTATTCGTCATGGAGTTCAGTTACGAGTGGTGTGCCTCAGGGATCTGTTTTGGGGCCACTGCTGTTTGTAATTTTTATAAATGATCTGGATGAGGGTATAGTTGGGTGGATTAGTAAATTTGCTGATGACACCAAAGTCGGAGGTGTGGTAAATAGTGAGGAAGGGTGTCTTAGTTTACAGGGGGACTTGGACAAGTTGCAGAGCTGGGCCGAGAGGTGGAGGATGGAGTTTAATGTGGAAAAGTGTGAGGTAATTCACTTTGGCAGGAATAACAGATGTGTGGAGTATAGGGCTAACGGTAGGACTCTGAATAGTGTGGATGAACAGAGGGATCTAGGTGTATGTGTACATAGTCCCTGAAAGTTGGGAATCAAGTAGATAGGGTTGTTAGGAAGGCATACGGTGTCTTGGCGTTTATTGGTAGGGGGATTGAATTTAGGAGCCGCAGCGTCATGTTGCAACTTTACAAGACTCTGGTGCGGCCGCACTTGGAGAATTGTGTGCAGTTCTGGTCCCCACATTTTAGGAAGGATGTGGAGGCTTTGGAGAGGGTGCAGAGGAGGTTTACCAGGATGTTGCCTGGTATGGAGGGGAGGTCCTATGAGGAGAGACTGAGGGATTTGAGGTTGTTTTCGTTAGAAAGAAGGCGGCTAAGAGGGGACCTTATTGAAACATATAAGATGATTAGAGGTTTAGATAGGGTGGACAGTGATAGCCTTTTTCCTCGGATGGAGAAAGCTAGCACGAGGGGGCATAGCTTTAAATTAAGGGGTGGTAGTTATAGGACGGATGTCAGGGGTAGATTCTTTACCCAGAGGGTGGTGAGAGATTGGAAAGCCCTGCCTGCTGCAGTTGTAAATGCGCCTAGTTTGGGGGCATTTAAGAGATCCGTGGATAGGTTTATGGATGGAAAGGGTTTGGTTTAGGTTAGAGGGTCATTGCTTTTTAACTGGTCGGCGCAACATCGTGGGCCGAAGGGCCTGTTCTGCGCTGTAATGTTCTATGTTCTAATATGATCTTGGATCACTCCAACACTAAACTGTCTGTTATATTGCGATGCTACAGGTTTAACATGGCAACTAGTCTCCCTGGGGAACCAGTCACTGAATTTGATGAGACTGCAGAAATTGATGGAATGCTAAGTGTGGGCCAACACTTCCAGGAATGTTAAGGGATTGTTTAGTAGGGGGAATTAATAATATTATGATGCAAAGGAAGCTACTAACTGAACCAATTCTTGACCTCAAGGAAGCCATAGAACTAACTCTTTCCCTTGAAAACACAGAAAAAAGGGCCCAGGACCCTCAGTAATCCATAGACCGTCCTTAGTCTTGGGTGATCCCCATTCCGCAGAACCAAGTTCCCAGCTGGTAACGCTCCCATTTGCTTCAGGAAAGGGTGATTGGAGTCAGAGACCGTGAGATTCCACAACCCGATGGCAGTCTCTCCACAATACAGCGAGGAGCTGGTAGATCCGTGCTGCACTTGTAGTCACAGGGCCCACACCAGACAAGTACTGAAACTGGCAAAATGCATACCGCCCAGGACAAAGGGCAAAGCCACCTCAAGCCAGGGCTTTACAAATAAACCAGCCTGAGAATGAGGAATTGATGCAGCTAAATTGCATCACCACACCTAAGGTGGCTCCAATCAAGATTAAACTCTAGGTAAATGGCCACTCCCTAGTCATGGAGGTAGATATAAGAGTTGTTGGATCTATTATTGGGGAACAATCCTTCAGGCAACTCCGATTGGGCATCTTGACGTTAAGCCTGTGGGACACTGCTTCGATTGGCCACATACACTGCGGACCCTCACGTATTGTTGGGACCACCATAACCCCAGTTATAGACAGTCCGACTCCCCCTAACAGAGCCCAGCCTTTTGGGAAGAGACTGCCTACAGAACATCCACCTGGATTGGCAACAGATCTTTAAAATGGATACTGGCAATCTATACAAAGTCATTGGGATGTGTCCCAAAGTGTTCCAAGAATGCCTCAGGAATATTAAATATGCTATGGCCAAGATCCACATGGACCCGGAGGTCGCACCGAAACACTTCAATGCATGTCCAATCCCCTTTGCCCTGTGTGCCAAAGTAGAGGCCAAATTGGAATTTCTAGAGGGACTTGGCATTATAAACCTGCTGGGGTGAGTTGACAGCGGGGGAGAGTTGGCAGCGGGGGAGAGTTGGCAGCGGGGGAGAGTTGGCAGCGGGGGAGAGTTGGCAGCGGGGGAGAGTTGGCAGCGGGGGAGAGTTGGCAATGGGGGGAGTTGGCAGTGGGGAGCGTTGACATAAACACAGCTTTGGTGTTCTGGTTTTGGACCTTCCTGTCAATGTGGACATTGCAGAAGTTGCAAACTGCAATCAATAACATTGCAGCCAGCTTATGAAGCTGTTGTGTCTCTGAGTCACACATGGAGTCCAGAGTTTTACAGCACAGAGGGGCCCATTGGCCCATCGTGTCTGTGCCAGCCATCAAGCACTTATCTATTCTCATCCCATTTTCCAGCATTTGGTCCATAGCCTTGTGTGCTACGGTGTTTCGAGTGCTCATTTAAATGCTTGTGAGGATTCCTGCCTCTACCACTCTTCCAAATTCCCCTAACCCTTGGGTCCAGCTCTGATGAAGGTCATCCAGACTTGAAACGTTGACCCCATTCTCTCGCCACAGATGTTGTCAGACCTGCTGAGTTTCTCTGGCATTTTCTGTTTTTGGACCCAGAGATTGTTTCCTCTGGCTGGAGAATCTAGGACACGGGGGTACTGTCTCAGGATAAGGGGATAATCATTTAGGACTGAGATAAGGGGAAACGCCTTCTCTCAATGAATCTTTGGAATTCTCTAACCCAGAGGATTGTAGATGCTCTATTGTTGAATATATTTAAGGTTGGGATGGTCAGATTTTTCGTGTCTCAGGGAATTAAGGGATAGGGGGAGCAGGCAGGAAGACAGAATTGAAGTGGATCGTATTGAATGGTGAACAGATTCGAGGGACTCTGCTCCTGTTCCAATCCTGTGTTCTTGTGTCAAAAAAGCAACTAACGCTCAACTGTAAAGTTTGCGAGAGAACAATAGGCACTTGGCTGAGATGTTGGAGAGTGTCCATTTTCCGGTCGAAATATCGTGGGGGTTGGGGGGAAGTCAGGAGAGGAGTATTACAGGGAAAGAAGATATTAATGCTGAAATCTGGCTCTCGAGGAGTTGACTTAATCCAGAATGAATTCATACATTGATATCACGGTAAATCAGGGGATAATTTGCAGTGCTTGCTTTTAGTATTGACACTGAATCAAACCTAATTATTGCACTGCAAATTCAATAGAATTCCATTACAATTGTGTCTCGTTCCACAGACGCCACACAGCACAATGTGAGTCAACAGCTGATTGTGGAGATGGTTCTGTGGGGGAACAATTGCCCATGTGGGAGGTTTAGAAGCAACTCATTCCTTTCAACCCCCAACAAGAGGCCATTATCAATTCTTGGCAAGTGTGTGTGGCATCGTGAGCCACAGGAACAAACCCAACACCTACCCGAACCTCCCAGTGGTCAGCTGAATTCATTAATGGTGAAAATTAGGAAGGTAAAGGCAGAAAAAGAGTGTTTCTGGTTTTTAATAATAATCTGTTTAACTTAAGTTGGGCACTTCCAGCCTTGAATAGGGAGACAGCACTGAATGATTAGACAGGATAACTCCAGTGGAAGAATAGTAGTATTATGAACACGATGGGCTGAATGGCCATTTTCTGTGCATGATTATAGCATTCCCAATGGCAACATCTGGTGAAATCTGACAGGGCATTCTCACTCCACTACCAGAATATACTACTGAGGGAGAGAGTAACAAGCAAGAGGGAGAGGGTAGAGAGGAAGGGAAGACAAAGGTGAGTGTGAGGATGAGGGAGGAAGGGGAGAAGGAAGAAGTGGGAAGGTGTGAGGGAGGTCAGGAGGAAAATGATGGGAAGAGAAGGGATGTGTTCTGGGAAGGGGAAGTTGAAGGGAAGGGAACTGGTGAAAGTTAGGGCCTGGGAAGTCAAGGAGGGCTGTGGCAGTAAATATCAGGCTGGAGAAAGGGGACAATCCCGTCTGTTATCAGCTTTCAGAAACTTTGGCCAGAATTCTCTGGCTGTTCACGGCCAGCTGCTGTGAGAACAGAGGATTTGGGACTCAGTCCGATCTCCGTTCAGATCAGCGGGATGAGAGAATCCCAGCTGTCGGTGAGGTCGGAGAATCCAGCCCTTTGACTCAAGAAGTTTAGTAATGCAGAAGAAAAACATTAACTCTAAATAGCACCAATAATCAAGCAGTGTTTGCAAAAGTTAAAATAATAGAATTGTAAGTAAGATTGTCACTTGGATGAGTGATTTTTGGAATTAGGAGATGGAGGTTGTGGTCAAAGCAGTGAATTAGAGGATTGTAAGGATCCCACAAACATTTTGTAGCAGGCTCATTGGTGACTTCAAAAGTGAACTTTTCATTCAGGCAATGAATTATCTTTGTGCTGTGGTGACATGTAACCAGAGGGAATAATGGGGTATATTCGTCACATTAGGACAGGCAAGAAGGTGATCACTGGGCCCAGCAAGTATGGACCAGATCTTTTGAAAAGCAATCCAGTTCATCTCACTCCACACTCTCTCCTCATATTGCTTTTCTGGGGAAAGGACATTGAACCATTGAAATGGTGACCAAAATTTTACCGCCCCACCTGCCACAGGGATTGAAGCAGGTGAGGGGCGGACAATGGAAAGGTCTGTTGACCTTAGGTGGGATTTTATAGAACAGAATCTCTACAGTGCAGGAAGAGGGCATTCAGCCCATCGAGTCTGCACCAACCACAATCTTACCCAGGCCCTATTCCTGTAACTCCACATATTTACCTTGCTGATCCCCCTGATACTAGGGGCAATTTAGCATGGCCAATCAACCTAACCCGCACATCTTTGGAGTGTGGGAGGAAGCCAGAGCACCCAGAGGGAAACCTACACAGACACGGTGAGAACGGGCAAATTCCACACAGACAGTGAACCAAGGCTGGAATTGAACCCGGGATGCTGGCATTGTGAGGCAGCAGTGCTGACCACCGTGCTGGTTTTGGGATGAGTGAGATCGTAAAATCCCACCCATTAACTCTGTTTTTATTTCAGATTTCTAACATCTGCAATATCTTGCTTTTATATTACTGTTTTAACAAACTCCGCACTCCCTCAAATGCTTTCATATTATTTCTAAAGTGTGATACCCAGAATTTAAAAACTGAGTAATCTAGCTGGGACAGAACTAGTGTTTTACATAGATTTAGCAGAATCTCCTGTCTTTTGTACTCTATGCCTCATTTTATAATGTACAGGATTGCATGTGCTTTATTAACAGATTTGTTAACCTATCCACTACTCTCCAAGACACACTCCAATCTCCCTGTTCTTGCATTTAGTGTTCCTCCTCTTCCTTCTGACCAATATGTTCACCTCACAATTCCCAGGACTGGATTAAAGGAACATTGAATTTTACCTGTTTCACACCCATCCATTCCTGCAGCCTGACTGGCACCCCTTGAAAGTCTATTAGCATCTTCCTCAGACACTGCTACACTTGCATGTTTTGTATCTTCTGTACATTGTGAAATTGTATCCCAAGTCCAAGTCATTAATAAATATCATCATCTGAGGAGAAGCTGTGATGCAGGGAGCAGCTCTGGGTGTTTGGAAAATAATCACCAAAACCTTTGGCAGTCAGAAGGTGAAACTGAAAAATGCACATGTTGGGATTTTCGAAAGCACTTGTGGGGGGGATTGCTATCTGATTGAGTTGCTCCAGTTAGCAAGTTGTAAATGACAGAGTTTTGAAATGTAGTTTGTTGAGAGCTACATCAGCCGGGGGACATATGGATATCTGAAAGATGGCAATTGTTTAGTTGAGGCAGGAAAGCTGAGTTTCCATAGAGACATGGAAGAAATGCTCAATGCATCCTAATTGGTATGTCTCTCCAGATCAGCTTATTGTGCTCTCACTAATGATGGGTTGTGTCTGTAACGAGGACAGTGTGCTGGCGATACTCACCGCCTGGGTACTCCTCTCGGGCACACGCACTCACTCGAGAGTCCAATCAGCAGCCGGCACTTGCGAGACAGGACCGAGTGCTCGGCAGCATATGGGCGCAGGCTGTGGCTTGGTGTCACATACATACGCCTGCCATTAAACTCAAGCTTTCTGCTTTGTAAAAGCTGGCAGTCTGCCAGCTCAGCCCACCTGCTGAAGAAGTATGCACAAAGCTGCCCTCAGAAGTGGCTGCAGAGCTGTGTGCACTGAGTGCCATTCACAGATGGGACACAATCACAAACACAGCTGCATCTGGTTCACCCAGATACAAAACAGGGGTTTACTCCCACAAAGTACTTCCTCTTAATAAACTGCCAGACCATTTGTGGAGAAAGTACTTTTTATTCGCAGTAAATCTACCCTAACAGTAAACTGGCAAACCATTCATGGAGAAATCTACGCTGTCCTTCACCCGCTATCAGGGTAGATCCCTAAAGTACTTCATAGGGATTGGAGTCACATATAGACAGAGACCAGCTAAGAAGGACAAGTTTCCTTCCCTCCAGGTGCACTGAAACAGTTCAGTTGCTCTGACAATATAACCAGAGCTTTACTTGCAAATTTATTTTTGAGATTCTCAAACTTGCTGTGATAACATTTGAACTCCTGCTCTCTGGGTCAGTCAGTAACATGACCCGCTGAGCTCTCTAGCTGAACTATACACATGGATTTCTCGTTAGAGTTACAGATAAATATTTCATTAACGTTGGAGAGATATCTGTGATTAATTAACCTTCCCGAAATCTGTTCTGCTCAAATCAATTTCAATTCACTTGTATTCAAATAATTTGGTTGGGAGATAAATTCTGAGTGTTTTGATACACGCTTCCTGATAGACTCGGCATCAAGGTTGCCTCTTTATATACCTGCTTCAGGTTAACTCCATTGGGCTGAGATTAAAGTGGAATAGAAATAGTTGAGGTTAATGGCTCCACATTAGCTTGGTGTTATCAGCGCAGTGCTGACTCTGATATATATGTGGATGATGACTATAGGGCAGAGGTCACGCCGACCTGAATGCAATGGCAGCCATATTCCTGAAAAGCATCACAAATTTCATTTGGACTGATCAGATTCACATTTATCTTCACTAATTGACTTCCCTGTCGGAACAAATAGAGTCTAAGCCTTGTCCCAGTCACAGCACTCTCACCGTTTAGGCTCATGTCCCACTCCAGAGATTTAAGCACATAATCCAGACTGACACTACCATTCACTCCTGAGGAAGCAGCGCACTGTCAGAGGGTCAGTGCTGAGGGAGTGCCGCACTGTCAGAGGGTCAGTGCTGAGGGAGTGCCGCACTGTCAGAGGGTCAGTGCTGAGGGAGTGCCGCACTGTCAGAGGGTCAGTGCTGAGGGAGCGCCGCACTGTCAGAGGGTCAGTGCTGAGGGAGCGCCGCACTGTCAGAGGGTCAGTGCTGAGGGAGCGCCGCACTGTCAGAGGGTCAGTGCTGAGGGAGCGCCGCACTGTCAGAGGGTCAGTGCTGAGGGAGCGCCGCACTGTCAGAGGGTCAGTGCTGAGGGAGTGCCGCACTGTCAGAGGGTCAGTGCTGAGGGAGTGCCGCACTGTCAGAGGGTCAGTGCTGAGGGAGTGCCGCACTGTTGCATTTGCTTTCCTTTGAATGAGATGTGAAATTGAGGCTCCATCTGCCGTCTGAGGTGGATTTGAGAATTTATAATTGTCTCTGGGCCAGAATCCTGGAGACAGGATACATTTTCCCTGAGGAATCCCTGGCTTGGCCTTCCCGCTGACCCAAAGCTAAGCCTAACTCTACAGCAGCCTTCCTGGGGAGTGGGCTTTGAAGGTGGTTCCTAACCCTGACTGGTGTTCTCATGACTGGTAGCCCATTCCTCACAGGTATGCAGTTGGGACTTGTTATTCTGTCACATCAGTGCGATCACTCAGATCACTGTGGCCTTGCCTTTCCCTCCTACACCTTTCTACAACAGTGACTACATTACAAAAAGTGCTTCACTGACTGTAAAGCACGTTGAGACATCTGGTGGTCACGAAAGGCGCTATAGAAATGCAAGTCTTTCATTTTTTTTCAGCTTTATAACTCTCGGAGATATCTCCTCTTGCCAATCCTTGCCCCCTGTGCATTTTAATTGTTTTACTCCTGGTGGCCGTGCCTACAGCTGCTGGGGACCTAAACTCCAGAAGTTTCTTCCTGAACCTTCCATCCCCCTGCTTTTAACCTTCTATAAAACACTGGCAAGGCCTCACTCATTGGGCAATTCATTGGTTACCTGCTCAAGTGACTCCTTAAGTGAAACTCCTGTGAAAGATTTTGGGGTGTTTCAGTACAAGTCATTGTGATATTGATTAACAGCATCATCTGGCCAATCATTAAACCTCCTCCATGTCACCAGCAAATTTCCTCAACAACAACCAACTCCCACAGGAATGGACAGGGAGTCCACATGAAAGCAAACATACACCTCTGCCTGTTTGACTCCTTCTGCGTATGTTCAAAGGATTCTGCAAAATCTGACACTTTCTACATGTCAGTTACTGTCACGTAATACCAAACGCAGTCAGTTCACAATGATGGCAATGGCTTTTCTGCCAATGGACCCTATATGACCCCCTCTTTGGTTTAATGAGACCAGGGGTCTATATTTTCAAGACGTTTATATATAAGATATATTGCAATGATGGAACTCCAAGTGTTGTTGGGGAAGTGGAGGAAGGGTTATAGGTTCAGGGTTCACCCTTTAAGCTTGTTCCACTATTCAGTTAGATTGTTGATAATCTCCAGCTAACTCCATTTACCAGACATGGCTTCATGTGGCTGAGTATCCTTATCCAATCAAAATCTACTGATACAAAATACTGCAGAAGCTGGGAATCCAACAAAAAAAAAGAAATCACATCAGGCAGCCTCCGTGGAGAGAAACAGAGTTAACAATTCAGTTAAATCTACTGGGGTAGTCGGGAGGGAGACCGTCAGGGGATCAGGAGGGTTGTGGTGGGGGGGAGTCAGGGGATACATTTCCCTGTCTGTGACTCCCCTAATGAGACTTTCTCCAAACAGACTCTCACTTTGGATCTGCCTCTCCCCTTTATCCCACTGCCCCCTCTAACTGTGACTGCTCTCTCCTATCTCCAGTAAGTTGAGTTCACCCTCAGGACCCCAACATCGACACCCTCAACCCTGCCCTCTGAGATACTCTGTCCCCCCATTCCCCCTTCTGCAAATACTCTCCCACCCTTCCCCTACAAGCTCGCCTCACAACTCCAGCCTTTGCTCAGCCCCACCCTACTGCCACCTTCACCCCACTGCCAGCCCTGCCCGACTGCCAACCCCGCTCTACTGCCAACCCCGCCCTACCAACAAGTCCAGCCATTGTCTCAGACCCACTCCTCTCTCCCTCAAACGGAATATAAAATTCTATCATATTATGATCATTGCTACCTAGAGCAGCCTCCACAATGGGGTCATTAGTTACTCCCATCTCCTTGCACAGTAAATCTTTGTAAATCTCACTGTGAGGGTGAGGGTGGGTTAAGGGCGGAGTGGGTATGGGGTCGTGGGGTGGGTAAGGGTATACAGCTGTTACCCATAACTTTCATTTCATGTTTCCAGATAGGTAATAATTTTTTAACCATCACTGAGCTGAATATAACAGACTTGTAAGAAACAAAAGAATTAATCAGGTTAGCAAAAATTCTGAGTAACATTTGCCTTTGGATAATTGGAGCTGTTTCTATTGTACTTCTTGCAGAGAACAAAGGTTTTCTGTTACAGTTAGACAGCGCCATTGTCAGGCTGATAGATATCATTC
This sequence comes from Carcharhinus amblyrhynchos, assembly GCF_965287045.1. Classification (NCBI taxonomy): domain Eukaryota; kingdom Metazoa; phylum Chordata; class Chondrichthyes; order Carcharhiniformes; family Carcharhinidae; genus Carcharhinus; species Carcharhinus amblyrhynchos. Next base: position 46,891 of record NC_137333.1, on the reverse strand, counting down.
CGTTTGCCAATTTATGAAATATTGATATTTCTGTCTGAAGAGAAATACATAAGAAGCAGAAAGCTAATTTGTTATGTGAAATTGGCAGTCCTTTCAAGTAATGTAGAATTTCTTTTAAGGGAGATTGTGTCGGTGTATATGGTGTAATTATGGGGGTTTGAGTGCACTTTGCAGTCACTCTCTCTCGGTGTGGAAGCCAAGGTGTGAAGGGACATCACTGAACACACACACTGCTCTGTAAACACTTTCACCACAACTTACAGCAGATTAATAACAAGTCCACATTTCCCATGGAGAATACGTCTTATTTCTAAAGTAAACTTCATTCTTTGTGTCCATTCTTGGTTTCTGGATGAGCACAGACTGCTGCTGCGCCAGAAATGAGAATCAGGCTAGCGTGATAATCACAGATTGTTTGGCAGAGAATTATAATGCGGTTAGAGGGCAGGGGTCAGAGGGCAGCTTTCTCATGAATTCATTTAACAGTAGCAAAAGCACAACTTCAGTTTGAATAATTCTATTTCTTTAATCAGTTACAAATCAATAAGAGTTTATTTAGCACTGACAATGCAGCTCCATGTCACTCACATCTCTGTAGATACATTTGGACAAACACCATAAAACATATCACAGAAAGAAATGGGTGAGTTTAGAATCTTTGAGCCTCGAGATTGATGTTTATATCTGAGGTGTGAGAGTTTTTTAAAGCATGTTTAAGTTTTTTTTAACACCTCAACAACAACTTGCATTTATATAGAATCTTTAACAGTCAAAATAGAATCATAGGATCCCTACAGTGTAGAAGCAGGCCACTCAGCCCATCAAGTCAACACCAACTCTCTGACAGACCCTATCCCTGTAAATCCAGGTATTAACCCTGCTAACCTCTCTAATCTACACATCTTTGGACACTAAGGGGCAATTTAACATGGCCAATCCACCTAACCTGTACATCTTTGGAGTGTTGGAGGAAACCAGGGCACCCAGAGGAAACCCACGCAGACACGGGGAGACCGTGCAGACTCTGCACAGAGACCCAAGGCCAGAATTGAACGTGGGCACCTGGCGCTTTGAGGCAAATATCCTGAGGTGCTTTACAAGAGCGCATGAGACAAATATTAATGCCAGGCCAAAGAAGGATTTGGACAAATGGGCACAAATTTGGTCAGAGGGGCAGGTCTACAAGAGTATTTTAAAGATGGACAGACAGAGAGGTTAAGGGAATTTCCCAGCACCGATGGAGACATCTGGACACAGCCACCAATGAAGGAGCAATGGAGATTGAGGTCATTGTAATTGTAGGAGTGAGGAGATCTGGAAGGGTTAAGAGAGTTGGAGAAGATTGCAGGGACAGGAGGGGCCAGGCTGTGGAGGAGTTTGAAAACAAGGATAACAATGCTTAAACTTCTGCATGTTTACTCAATGGGATCTCTCTTGGACCTCCTGTCTCACTGTGCTATAAGGCCTGTGAGTGTACAGGATGAAGGCACACTCACCTTCTGTCTCAACACCCGTGTGGGTTGTTTATGTGGACGAGGTGAACCATAATGCCCAGGACAAAGTTTCCAGACAACCTTTAAGCAAACAGTATGGGTTAATGAGGAGAATCGTGCATGCTTCAAGGATAACACAGGATATCTCACAGCATCAGATTCCAATTAGGCGGATGGGACTTTCTGCACCCCCCCCTTCCCTGTGGCGTGTTTTGCACAGGCCTTTGACCAGCAGTGGGAACCCAGTTGATTATCAGCGGATCTCCCATTGTTCACACCCTCCACTGCCAGGGATCTTGTGGCTGGGGTTTGTCTTCAGCAGAACCGGAAAATCCCGCAAGCTGGAAGGGCCGGGAATTTCCCTCCCCCAGGTTTCTCACAGGTAAGTATTTTGATGACCACAAGAGTAACTGATTGGAGTTATATTTTTAATAATTTTTTAACAATGTGGGTGTCATTAGCAAGGCTGGCATTGGCCAACAGTGCCTCTTGGTACTGGGAGGTGAACTGTATCCTTGCAGCACAGGTAGTGGTTCAGGTGTGACAGAGTGCCTCCCTTGGCCACTCCACAGGAGGTTAAAAGGATGTGACCGTGGATCATCCTGGATTGTGGAAGGGGAATTTCCGTTCTCATTTCCTGAAGCACATGAGTGAACAGGTTGAGTTTTTAACAGCTCTCTGCTATCCCTATGGTCTCTTGGACTGTTGTTGACTTGATCCTTATTGAGTTGGGATTGTCCTGCCCCGCCCATGGGGGGGTTTTCAATCTTTACTCGTGCCAGCGGGAAATTGTCAGTCTGGAACCTGTTTGAAAATGTGTGGAATGCACAAATGGAATCTCAGTTTGTGACTTCAAGCTGAGTGAAACATACATAGGTATCCTGGCACTGCTCTTTTTGGGATGGATGCCACTCTGCCAGGGCTGTAGGGTTGGTCTGATCCTGCTCTTTGCCAGTGTTGTGCACAGAGACATCACTGTGCCATGGTACACATGCAGGCCTCTCTTTTAGACACTGACGAGCACTATGCCTGGGGTTGGGGAGTGCAGGGGTCTTTTGCTTTGAGTGGCTGGACTGTTGTCCACAAGGACCCCATTCTGCTGTGGGACTGAGGCAGAGCTCCACTTTCACAGCCAAGTATTCGACCAGGAGTGGGGTGTGAGGGGAGGGGGGACACGAGGGAGGGTTGGGAGGGGAGGTTAGTTGGGGGAGGCTGTGCAAGGGCTGTGAGTGTGGAAAGGAGGCACGATGGAAGGCAGAGGGTAGACCGAGGAGTGGGGAGCTGGAGCCTGACAAGGGTACATGAAACGCTGACAAACAAGGGAGTCAAAGAGATATCATGTTGTTTACTGGAAGGGGATGGACAAAGACTGCAAAATAGGAGGGGGCCGTTGTCAGTGTGGCACATAAGGGATGGGTCACATTGTGTATAAGATGTTGAGAGGTATAGATCGGGTGGATTCTCGGAGGCTATTTCCCAGGGCTGAAATGGTTGCTACGAGAGGACACAGGTTTAAGGTTCTGGGGAGCAGATACAGAGGAGATGTCAGGGGTAAGTTTTTCACTCAGAGGGTGGTGGGTGAGTGGAATCGGCTGTCGTTGGTGGTGGTGGAGGCAAATTCGATAGGGTCTTTTAAGAGATTTCTGGATGAGTACATGGGACTTAATAGGATTGAAGGTTATGGATAAGTCTAGCAGGTAGGGATATCATCAGCGCAACTTGTGGGCCGAGGGACCTGTTTGTGCTGTAATTTTTCTATGTTCTATAGAGGCTCAGAAGGTGGGAGCATTGTTTGGGAGGGGTACTCTAGTCCTTAGCTCTCGTGGCAATGGGGAACTCTGTGAATGTCCAAATCCTTTGGTTTGGGGCTTACAGTCAGGAGTAGGATCTCATTGTCCAAGATCAGAGGTAGGAGACAGTGCAGAGGGCATTGGAAACTTCAGCTGCAGGGAGGGGCAAGGCTGTGTGCTTTTATTTATTCATTTATGGGATATGGGCATCACCAGCTGGCCAGCATTTATTGCCCATCTCTGGTTGCCTGAGGGCAGTTGAGAGTCACCCACATTGCTGTGGCTCTGGAGTCAAATATAGGCTAGACCAGATAAGAATGGAAGATTTCCCTCCCTAAAGTACATCAGTAAACCAGATGGGTTTTTCTGACAATGATTTCATGGTCATCAGTAGATTCTTAATTCCAGATATAGTTTTTTATTGAATTCAAATTCCAGCATTTGCCATGGCGGGATTCGAACCCAAGTCCCCAGAACTTAAGCTTAATTTCTGGATTAAAGGTCTAGCAATAATACCACTGGGTCATCGCCTCCCCTCCAGAGGGTAAAAGCGAGCTTGGTGTGCCAGCCTGTCTCCCAGTCACGGTCCCTGGGCTTGGCTGTCTCTGGACTTAGTGAGCTTCATTACTAAGGAGGAAGATCTCCTTGGAAAGAAATCTACTGAAAGCCAATGCCTTCATTCGCATTTTTAAAGGGATATTCAGAACTCACTGGCTTCACATCACAGTCTCTGCATCTCAAGAATAACATGTAGAAATGTAGACTTTGTGAGTGCAGTAAAGGAGCACAGCTGCATCATGTATGATATCCCATCAAAAAAGGTCAGTCACATGTTCACCAGGTATTCATAACGGGCCAAAGATCATCTACTCGTCAACCAAGACGAGCTGATTGGTCATTAGTATGCCACATCTGAGATTGGAGTGACTTTGATTCATCATCTCCATTACACCTTATCATCTCACGCAGAAATCCAGCTTTCACATTTCTGCGATGCCATCTTGGTCACCTCAATATACGTGTCAACATCTCGGGGACAAACTACATCAGTCATCCCCTACACTGGGTCCCACACATCCTCTACACTGAACCCCAAACATCCCCTACACTGAACCCCACACATCCCCTACACTGAGTCCCACACATCCGCTACACTGAGTCCCACACATCCCCTACACTGAGTCCCACACATCCCCTACACTGAGTCCCACACATCCTCTACACTGAACCCCACACATCCCCTACACTGAACCCCACACGTCCCCTACACTGAGTCCCACACATCCCCTACATTGAGTCCCACACGTCCCCTACACTGAACCCCACACATCCCCTACACTGAGTCCCACACATCCTCTACACTGAACCCCACACATCCTCTACACTGAACCCCACACGTCCCCTACACTGAATCCCACACGTCCCCTACACTGAATCCCACACGTCCCCTACACTGAATCCCACACGTCCTCTACACTGAACCCCACACGTCCCCTACACTGAATCCCCACACGTCCCCTACACTGAGCCCCACACGTCCCCTACACTGAATCCCCACACGTCCCCTACACTGAGCCCCACACGTCCCCTACACTGAATCCCACACGTCCCCTACACTGAGTCCCACACGTCCCCTACACTGAGTCCCACACGTCCCCTACACTGAACCCCACACATCCTCTACACTGAACCCCACACGTCCCCTACACTGAATCCCACACATCCCCTACATTGAGTCCCACACATCCTCTACACTGAACCTCACACGTCCTCTACACTGAACCTCACACGTCCCCTACACTGAATCCCACACGTCCCCTACTCTGAACCCCACACGTCCCCTACACTGAATCCCACACGTCCCCTACACTGAATCCCACACGTCCCCTACACTGAGTCCCACACATCCTCTACACTGAACCCCACACGTCCCCTACACTGAGTCCCACACGTCCCCTACACTGAGTCCCACACGTCCCCTACACTGAATCCCACACGTCCCCTGCACTGAATCCCACACGTCCCCTACACTGAGTCCCACACATCCTCTACACTGAACCCCACACGTCCCCTACACTGAATCCCACACGTCCCCTACACTGAATCCCACACGTCCCCTACACTGAGTCCCACACATCCTCTACATTGAATCCCACACGTCCCCTACACTGAGTCCCACACGTCCCCTACACTGAATCCCACACATCCTCTACACTGAACCCCACTCGTCCCCTACACTGAATCCCACACGTCCCCTACACTGAATCCCACACGTCCCCTACACTGAATCCCACACGTCCCCTACACTGAACCCCACACTTCCCCTACACTGAATCCCACACGTCCCCTACACTGAATCCCACACGTCCTCTACACTGAACCCCACACGTCCCCTACACTGAATCCCACACGTCCTCTACACTGAACCCCACACATCCTCTACACTGAACCCCACACGTCCCCTACACTGAACCCCACACGTCCCCTACACTGAACCCCACACGTCCCCTACACTGAATCCCACACGTCCCCTCAGTGAACCCCACACGTCCTCTACACTGAACCCCACACGTCCCCTACACTGAGTCCCACACGTCCCCTACACTGAATCCCACACGTCCTCTACACTGAACCCCACACATCCTCTACACGGAACCCCACACGTCCCCTACACTGAACCCCACACGTCCCCTACACTGAACCCCACACGTCCCCTACACTGAATCCCACACGTCCCCTACACTGAACCCCACACGTCCCCTACACTGAACCCCACACGTCCTCTACACTGAACCCCACACGTCCCCTACACTGAACCCCACACGTCCCCTACACTGAGTCCCACACATCCCCTGTCAATTTCATATTCAGAGTTTTCTTGAACTTTTAATCATTTTTGTCTTCAATGTTTCATTTTAAATAGGGGGCGAAAGGACAAATGGATCGAATGGATCGAGAGCTCAGTGCCACCCTTGTCAAAGTTCTAAAGCAATGGAGTGACCAAGTGCAACCCCAACAGGAGTCCCTGCCTGAGGAATATGGTCATGATGTGGAGATGCCGGTATTGGACTGGGGTAAACACAGTAAGAAGTCTCACAACACCAGATCAACACATGGTGACAGGGAGCCCAGAGCAGGAGCAAGAGGGACAGGGTGAGAGACCCAGACGACAGAGGCAACTTGTCAGACCTTGGAATTATTGTAGAAGAGTCTCCCATTTGCAAATGAGTGAGAGGCAGTGCCAGGCATGTCTGTGCTTGTCCCAAGGTCAGATACATCATATACTCCCAGTGTGTTGGAGGCTTCATCCTGCCAATGGCTTTGAAGGTGATGGCAGCACTAGGTTTCTTTTCTTCTGGGTCTTTCTGAGAATTAACAGGGAACCTGTGTGGTGCCTGTGCCATACCGATGCACAAAGGAGGTCACATAGAAGCATAAGGAATAGCAGTAGGCCATTCAGCCCTTCAAATCTGCTCCACCATTCAATATGATCATGGCTGATCCTCGATCTCAACACATCCCCTATGTACTCCAGCACTCTCCCCATTCCTTTTGACGCCTTTAGATCTAGAAATATCCATTTCCTTCTTAAACAGGTCACTGATGCCCTTTACAGGATGGCCCATCATTATGTCAGGTTTGTTCTGGGCCAGGCTGTGAGAATCACTGAATTTTCCGCCATCCCAGATTTTCCAAGCGTGCAGGGTGAATAGACCGTTCCCATGTGGCTATATGGGTTCCCTGGCATCAGCTCCTAATGTTTATAAATCGCTCGATCAACGTATAACTGGTGTGTGACCATTGGGAGCACAGGACCCTGGGAGTTGTCTTACATCCTTTGTCACTTCCAGGTGCCTGAGGATTTTGATAGGACAGTATGTCTGCAGCAGTAGCTGCTTTAAGGTAAACAGTGGCTAATGTCTCTGGTGTGTCATCTTCAGAGTTGTCTCAAGGAGAAGAACAATGCTGCTCACACCTCCTCACCCTTCCCAATCGAGCAGATCACGGGGATTCTGAAGATTCATTTCAGATGCTTGGAGTGTTCAGGTAGTTCTCTGCAATATACTCCGGATAGGGGTTTCACATCATCACAGCGCATTGTGCCCTTCACAATCCAGCAATGCAAAGAGGTGAGTCCTTGCTGGAGACTGAATTGGAGAAGGATGAGAGCTCATCGGAGGATGAAGATCCAGATGCCCAGGAAGCTTAGGGCTGCTGAGGGTCAGTACCTTGATGTCGCCATGGAGGAAGCATGATGTGGGAAACATGCCTGTAATACTTTAATAGCTGACAAGTTCCGGGAAGGCTAACGTTAAGTGAGGGCTCATGACCACATCTCTGCCAGCCCTCAATGACATTCCCTGACATCTCAGGGGATGTCCAAGTGAGGATAAGCCCTGTATTTACACGCGCGCATGCTTTCTGACTGGTGGAGGCTTCCAACTGCTGGGGGGAGCGTGTGTGAGGTGTTTTCTGGAAAGTGATTCTGATTATAATCTGGAGCTGTGTCCCACCGAGGTGTGTGTGTCTCTGCGCTGGTGGAGGGTGTAGGTGAGGTGTGTGGTTCTCTGTACTGGTGGAGGGTGTAGGTGAGGTGTGTGTGCCTCTGCGCTGGTGGAGGGTGTAGGTGAGGTGTGTGTGCCTCTGCGCTGGTGGAGGGTGTAGGTGAGGTGTGTGTGTCTCTGTACTGGTGGAGGGTGTAGGTGAGGTGTGTGTGCCTCTGCGCTGGTGGAGGGTGTAGGTGAGGTGTGTGTGTCTCTGTACTAGTGGAGGGTGTAGGTGAGGTGTGTGTGTCTCTGTGCTGGTGGAGGGTGTAGGTGAGGTGTGTGTGTCTCTGTGCTGGTGGAGGGTGTAGGTGAGGTGTGTGTGTCTCTGTACTAGTGGAGGGTGTAGGTGAGGTGTGTGTGTCTCTGTGCTGGTGGAGGGTGTAGGTGAGGTGTGTGTGTCTCTGTACTGGTGGAGGGTGTAGGTGAGGTGTGTGTGTCTCTGTACTGGTGGAGGGTGTAGGTGAGGTGTGTGTGTCTCTGTACTGGTGGAGGGTGTAGGTGAGGTGTGTGTGTCTCTGTACTAGTGGAGGGTGTAGGTGAGGTGTGTGTGTCTCTGTGCGGGTGGAGGGTGTAGGTGAGGTGTGTGTGTCTCTGTACTGGTGGAGGGTGTAGGTGAGGTGTGTGTGTCTCTGTACTGGTGGAGGGTGTAGGTGAGGTGTGTGTGTCTCTGTGCGGGTGGAGGGTGTAGGTGAGGTGTGTGTGTCTCTGTACTGGTGGAGGGTGTAGGTGAGGTGTGTGTGTCTCTGTGCTGGTGGAGGGTGTAGGTGAGGTGTGTGTGTCTCTGTACTGGTGGAGGGTGTAGGTGAGGTGTGTGTGTCTCTGTACTGGTGGAGGGTGTAGGTGAGGTGTGTGTGTCTCTGTGCTGGTGGAGGGTGTAGGTGAGGTGTGTGTGTCTCTGTGCTGGTGGAGGGTGTAGGTGAGGTGTGTGTGTCTCTGTACTGGTGGAGGGTGTAGGTGAGGTGTGTGTGTCTCTGTACTAGTGGAGGGTGTAGGTGAGGTGTGTGTGTCTCTGTGCTGGTGGAGGGTGTAGGTGAGGTGTGTGTGTCTCTGTACTGGTGGAGGGTGTAGGTGAGGTGTGTGTGTCTCTGTACTGGTGGAGGGTGTAGGTGAGGTGTGTGTGTCTCTGTGCGGGTGGAGGGTGTAGGTGAGGTGTGTGTGTCTCTGTGCGGGTGGAGGGTGTAGGTGAGGTGTGTGTGTCTCTGTACTGGTGGAGGGTGTAGGTGAGGTGTGTGTGTCTCTGTGCTGGTGGAGGGTGTAGGTGAGGTGTGTGTGTCTCTGTGCTGGTGGAGGGTGTAGGTGAGGTGTGTGTGTGTCTCTGTACTGGTGGAGGGTGTAGGTGAGGTGTGTGTGTCTCTGTACTGGTGGAGGGTGTAGGTGAGGTGTGTGTGTCTCTGTGCTGGTGGAGGGTGTAGGTGAGGTGTGTGTGTGTCTCTGTGCTGGTGGAGGGTGTAGGTGAGGTGTGTGTGTCTCTGTACTGGTGGAGGGTGTAGGTGAGGTGTGTGTGTCTCTGTACTGGTGGAGGGTGTAGGTGAGGTGTGTGTGTCTCTGTGCTGGTGGAGGGTGTAGATGAGGTGCCGTGATAGCTGTTCCAGAGCTTCCTCTTTGGATATTCTCTGGGGGTTTGGAATGCTGATCAGCTGTGTAGAGTGCCCAGAAAATAGAATAGAATTTCAGCTGAGGAGTTGTGAGGATTTGATGAAGTGGTGGAGCTATGATCCATGTTGGGTTGTGGGGAGACCTAGATCTACTGGAGTGACCTGTGTCCTCCCTGACGAGGTCAGCTTCAGTCTCCTCGAACAAAGTGAGGGCAATGGTGTTGGCCATCACTGCCCCAGTCTGGGTTCACTTACATATGTTGTGTATCAGCTTGGACAGGATGAAGGGAACAGAAGGTATGTGATCAGTGGGGATGGGGTGGGTAAGATATGTGTCCCCAGGTGTGGTTAGCCATTCCCAGAAGGACCAGAGGATGGAGTCAGAGCAACATGATAGATGGGATGGTGATGATGTGAACATGTCTGTGAGATAATGAGTGTTGATGTGCGTCCCACTAACGATTGTGTGAGATCCACAAAGACAGAGAGGGCCCGATTTTACCATTTTGATTCTAAGTGCTGAACCTGGGCGCGATTCAGATCCGAGTTGAAAAACTGTTTTCAGGCCCCCCCCCACACACTCAGCCTAAAAAACATCCGGGTGTGAATCGCACTGTGGGCAGAGCTTACTGTGCCCAAAATGCTGCAGCTCCAACAGAACCTTCAACTGTGTATTCACAGTAACAAAAATTTTGAAGAACGCTCCCCTGCCACACTGCTCCCTGGTCGCAAAAAGCAGATAAAGCAGCCCGAGAGTGATGGCCCCACAGACACCGCCTCACCCCCAAGACATAATGGTCCCTCTTATCCACCCACTCCCCCACCACCTCCCCCCACCCTCCGCGCCTCCCTGAGTACCCAGACCGATTGCGACCCTCTGTCCCACTTCCCCTCCCCACCAATTGCCAGCAGAGTGGCAGCAGTTCCCACCTGACCACCACCCCCCCAAACCCCTCCCCACCAGAGAATGATCAGGCCTCCCTCCCCCACCCCCTGCCAGAAAACCATCTGGCTTCCCTCCTCCCTCCCCTCACCAGAGAATGATCTGGCCCACCTCTTCCCTCCCCCCCAACCACCAATCTGAGTCAGAGGGACATAGGGAGCTCTGAATTTACCTTTTCAGGAGCCGGAGCATCTGAAATAGACCTTTGCCGAGGGGATGTCTGTTTCGTGATGAATCTGGACGGACGAACGCAATGGTAAAGGGGGAAATGTTGGTAAAGTTGGGCGAGAAGCCCATTAATTCAATTTAAAGGCAATGCAAATGCATTTAAATCGCTGCTACTTCCTATGTGGGCGTAGTTTGGATCACAGCCATTTTCAGGCCTTGGTAAAGTGGGCATCTGTGTACATAAGAACATAAGAACATAAGAACATAAGAAATAGGAGCAGGAGTAGGCCATCTGGCCCTTCGAGCCTGCCCCGCCATTCAATAAGATCATGGCTGATCTGTCGTGGCTCAGTTCCACTTTCCCGCCCTCTCCCCATAACCCTTAATCCCCTCTCTTATCAAAAACCCATCAACCCGCTTCTTAAAAATATTTAGCGAGGCAGCCTCCACCACTTCAACGGGCAGAGAATTCCAGAGATTCACCACCCTTTGAGTGAAGAAGTTCCTCCTCAACTCCGTTCTGAACCGCCCCCCCTTTATCTTGAGGCTGTGCCCCCTAGTCCTACTGTCTTTTTTGAGCGGGAAGAGTCTTTCCACCTCTATCCTATCCATCCCATTCATCATCTTATACGTCTCAATGAGATCTCCCCTCATTCTTCTAAACTCTAACGAGTACAAGCCTAGTTTATTCAGCCTCTCCTCATAGCTCAACCCCCTCAACTCCGGTATCAGCCTAGTAAACCTCCTCTGCACTCCCTCCAAGGCCAAAATATCCTTGCGCAGGTGCGGCGCCCAAAACTGCACACAGTACTCCAGCTGCGGCCTCACCAATGCCCTATACAGCTGCAGCAAGACCTCCCTACTTTTATATTCAATCCCCCTCGCTATGAAGGCCAGCATCCCATTCGCCTTCCTGACCACCTGCTGCACCTGCAGGCTGGGTTTTTGCGACTCATGCACAAGGACCCCGAGGTCCCTCTGCACTGTCGCCTGCTGCAGTTTTTCGCCACGTAAGTAATAGTCCTTCCTACCATTCTTCCTACCAAAGTGGACCACCTCACACTTGCCAACATTAAATTCCATTTGCCATTTCCTGGCCCATTCGCCCAGCCTATCTAGATCCTTCTGCAGACTCTCCACACCCTCCACACAATTTGCCTTTCCCCCAATCTTGGTGTCATCAGCAAATTTCGACACCCTACACTCGGTTCCCTCCTCCAGATCATCTATATAAATGGTACATAGATCATGCCAATTACCTCATGCCCAACTTTGCCAAGTTTTCGCGCCCAAAGACAGCGTGACACAATGATAAAATCAGGCCCAGTGAGACAAATTCCCATTCTTTGGATTCTGGTCCAATAAGATAACCAGCACATTACACCACTCACATTACACCACTCACATTACAAGCATTACAAACATACAAGTTAAAGGTGTAAAATTATTCTGGTTTTCTGATTTTCATATTTAAACAGGCAGTATATTTTTGCATAACAAATTTTTAAATGTTAATTAGATTCCAATAAGATCATAAAGCTTTTGTAAAAAAAATGAGAACTTTTTACTTGAGTTTGCACTAGGAACAGTTTGAGTGAGTGAGCTGTGGTGCGCAGGATTTATTTGATACACAGGGGGAAATGTGCTTTGTGAAATGTTAATATTGCTCTGCCAATGGGGGAGAACTTGCTTACTTCCCTTCACAATTGTGGTACTGTATTGTCATGGTAATTTCTGAAGGCTCAGTTTTTAAAAGTTAAGAATATATATATTGTAGAAATCATGTTTTTGTTCCAGGAGACACTCAGGGAAATTGAACGTTCAGAGGTTAACACCATCAGGCATTGCCATTTTTAAAGGCTCCATTACAATTCACTGTGTGCTCAAAGGATTCTATCTTGTGGAAGGTGCTTTTTTCTAAATGTATCAGCAGCAGCGTATAATGAGTCACTTAAGCAATAATGGCCACACTTCATTTTGTAAATAAGATACCTTCAAATTGCTATAATATGAGTTAAAAGTATGAAATCCCACCTATTATGGCTTCCAGATTTCCATATTAAAACAAGCTGCTTACTTTTTTAAACCTGTCACACAAAGCCTGACATAAATGTATTTAACACTTTCGGTCAAAGTTTTACATCGCCCATGATCTGTATTATTAATAACAATATTCTGCATTTATATATCACCTTTAAGATGTAAAAACCTCCCAAGGCACTAGTTAGGAGAGTTATTAAACAAAAATTAGCACCATACTAAAAGAAGGAGATATTAGAATTACCAAAGGCACAAGTCGGGAGTGTGATGGAATACTCCACACTTGCCTGGATGGGTGCAGCTCCAACAACACTCAAGAAGCTCAACACCATCCAGGACAAAGCAGTCCCGCTCGATTGCTGCCCCCTCCACAAACATTCACTCCTTCCACCAGCAACGTACAGGCACTGCAGTGCGTACCATCTACAAGATGCACTACTCACCAAGGTTTCTTAGGCAGAACCTTCCAAACCCAGCTACCATCTTAATAGTCAAGGTCAGCAGATACCTGGGGAACACCACCACCTGGAAGTTCCCCTCCGAGTCACTCACCATCCCGACTTGGAAATATATCGGCCGTTCCTTCACTGTTATTGGGTTAAAATCCTGGCACTCCCTCCCTAACAGAACTGTGAGTGTAGCTGCACCACATTTACTGCAGTGTTTCAAGAAGGCAGCTCATCACCATCTTCTCAAGAGGCAATTAGGAATGGGCAATAAATGCTGGCCCCGAAGTTCCATAAATGAATAAAAAGGAGATTTTAAAGTGTTTCGTAGAGCAATAGAGATGATAGTTAGGTGGTGAGGTTGGGGAACTCCAGAGATTAGGGCCCAGCCAACTGAAGGCATGGCTGCCAATTGGGACAAGTAAAATTGGAAAAGCACAAGAGGTCAGAATTGGAGCATCACAGAGATGTTGGTGAGCTGGAGGGTTTACAGAGACAGGGAGAGGCAAGGACATGGAGAGGTTTAAACTCAAGGATAAGTATTTTAAAACTGAGACTTATCCTTCTTATGAGTTAAAAAAAACTCCCATTTTTATTCTTGCTGTATCTGTTTTTTCAGTCAGTCAATGATGTGTTATTTTTTGAAAAACTGTTTTGATTACTCTGTAATCGTGTTTAGAGAAGATTCAAAGTAACACAACACTTTTTACCACCCTGAGCTTCGCTTCATTATTGGTTAAATCTCGACTATTGCTGGGAACATTTTAAAAGTATCATGATGTTAATTTGTATCTCAGTTCTCAGTGATCAGATTCTCCGCAGGTAAGTTCCTATTAAATATTAATTACAGGAAAACCAACGGAGGAACATGAAAATGTGGAGGAGAGGAAAAGCCTGCCATAGAATCACAGAAAAGTTACAGCACTGAAGGAGGCCATTTGGCCCATCTTGTCCATGCCAGCCTGTGGACACCTAGATGTCCTTTTAATCCCACCTTCCTGCACCTAGCCCACCTAGTTTAAAGTGCAGATCCAGGCACTTTTTGAAAGGTTCTGAGTCTCTGCCTTGTGTCCTGGGACCATTGTGCTCCACAACACACATCCTAATTCTAGGAAATGTCCCTCCTTGGACTTATCCAACTCCCAAGTCGATTTGTTACCAGAATAAGTTCCAGATTATTCATTCCACATACTCTACACAATATAATTCTGAACTGATTTGATTTGATTTATTATTGGCACACAGTGAAAAGTATTTTTTCCTGGCACACTGTACAAAGCATACAGTACTTAGAGAAGTAAAGAGAGAGTGCAGAATGTATTGTTACAGTTGTAGCTAGGGTACAGAGAAAGATCAACTTAATATGAGGTAGGTCCACTCAGAAGTCTGACAGCAGCAGGGAAGAAACTGTTCTTGAGTTGGTTGACCTCAGATTTTTGTATCTTTTTCCCAATGGAAGAAAGTGGAAGAGAGAATGTCCGGGGTGCGTGGAGGCCTTGATTATGCCGGCTGCTTTTCCCGAGGCAGTGGGATGTGTAGACAGAGTCAATGGGTGGGAGACTGGTTTGAGTAGTTTGTCCTGGATAGTCAGATGCTCTTTCCTAAGGTAGAAAACTCAAGAACAGGGGACATAGGTTTAAGGTGCCTGGGGAGAAGTTTAGAGGAGATGATTGTCTACATAACACTCAACTGGTAGATAAACAGGGTAGATAGGGTTGTAAAGAGTGCTTTTGGAACATTGGCCTTTATAAATCAGAGTATTGAATACATAAATTGGAATGTTATGGTGAGGTTGTATAAGACATTGGCAAAGCCGAATTTAGAGTACTATATGCAGTTTTGGTCATCTAATTACAGGAAGGATATTAATAAGGTTGAAAGACTACAGACAAGGTTTACAAGGATCTTGCCAGGACTTGAGAAACTGAGTAACAGAGGAAGGTTGAATAGGTTAGGACTTTATTCCCTGGAGCGTAGAAGAGTGAGGGGAGATTTGATAGAGGTGCATAAAATGATGATGGGTATAGATAGAGTGAATGCAAGCAGGCTTTTTCCACTGAAGCGAGGGGAGAAAAAAGACTTGAGGTCATGGGTTAAGGGTGGAGGGGGAAAAGTTTAAAGGGAATATTGAGGAGGGGCTTCTTCACACAGAGAGTGGAGGGAGTGTGGAATGAGCTGCCAGATGAAGTGGTAAATGTGGGCTCACTTTTAACATTTAAGAAAAACTTGGACATGGATGAGAGAGATGTGGAGGGATATGGTCCAGGTGCAGGTCAGTGGGACTAGGCAGAAAAATGGTTCGGCACAGCCAAGAAGGGGCCAAAAGGCCTGTTTCTGTGCTGTAATGTTCTATGGTTCTATGTGCAAGGCAAGTTTTTTTTACACATAGAGTGGTGAGTGTCTGGAATGCGCTGCCCGGGGAGGTGGTGGGAGTAGGTACCATAGTGGCATTTAAGGGGCAACTAGACAAATACATGAATAGGACGGGAATGGAAGGATACAGACACTGTAAGCACATACAGTTTCAATTTAGGCAGGCATCATGATCAGTTCAGGCTTGAAGAGCCCCAGGGCCTGTTCCTGTGCTATACTTTTCTTTGTTCTTTGAGTGATGGACTGGACTTCATTCATAACCCTTTGTAGTTCCTTGTGGTCTTGGGCAGAGCAGGAGCTCATACCAAACTGTGATACAACCAGAAAGATTGCTTCCTATGGTGCTTCTCTAAAAATTGGTGACAGTCGTAGCGAACATGCCAAATTTCCTTAGTCTTCTGAGAAAGTAGAGGCTTGGTGGGCTTTCTTTAACTATAGTGTCGGCATGGGGGGACCAGGACAGGTGGTTGGTGATCTGAGCATCTTTAAACTTGAAGCTCTATACTATTTCTCTTCATTGATGAAGATAGGGGCACCTTCTCCACTGCGCTTCCTGAAGTCGATGATGATCTCTTTCATTTTACTGACATTAAGGGAGAAATTATTGTCATTGCACCAGTTCACCAGATTCTCTATCTCATTCCTGTACTCTGTCTCATCATTGTTTGAGATCTGACCCACTATGCTGATGTCATCAGCAAACTTGAAAATTGAGTTGGAGGGGAATTTGGCCATACAGTCATAGGTGTATAAGGAGTATAATACTGAGGACACAGACTTGTGGGGCACTGGTGTTGAGGGTGATCGTGGGGGAGTTGTTGTTACCTATCCTTACTAATTGTGGTTTATGGGTTAGGAAGACTAGAATCCAGTTGCAGAGGGCTAGGGAGATGGCATCTGCTGTGGACCTGTTGCGGCAGTAGGCAAACTGTAGTGGATCCAGGTATGATGTGGAGATGCCAGTGTTGTACTGGGGTAAACACAGTAAGAGGTCTCACAACACCAGGTTGAAGTCCAACAGGTTTATTTGGTAGCAAAAGCCACTAGCTTTCGGGTCTCTGATACTCTGAAGGGTCAGAGGCCTGAAAGTTAGTGGCTTTTGCTACCAAATAAACCTGTTGGACTTTAACCTGGTGTTGTGAGACTTCTTACTGTGGATCCAGGTAGTCAGGAAGGCTGGAATTTATTCGTGCCATGGCTAGCCTTTCGAAGCACTTCATAATAATGGATATCAGAGCCACCGGACGCTGCCTGGCTTTTATTTGGTACCTAGATGATGGTCAACTTCTTGAAGCAGATAGGGACCTCAGATTGGTGTAAAGAGACATTGAAGATTTCTGTGGATACCCTCAACATCTTAGACCTCTCTTTATACCAGCCTGAGGTCCTTATCTGCTTCAAAAAGATGACCATCATCCCAGTAGCAAACAAAATCCAAGCAGCGTGCCTTAATGACTATCGTCCAGTGGCTCTGACATCCATCATTATGAAGTGCTTCCAAAGGTTAGTCATGGCATGAATCAATTCTGGCCTTCCAGATTGCCTGGATCCACTACAGTTCATCTACTGCCATTATGGGTCCACAGAAAATATCTTTAATCCTAGGATTGCTGGTTTATGTATCCACATTGAGCAGTTGGCCTTGTTGAGTCACCCAAGGAAAAGACCAATAGTTGGTTATTTTAGAACAGAGTGAACAGTGATCATGGATCCCAGTCGTGATGTGGAATAATCTAACAATACAAAGCTTGTAAATGAAGATTTGAATGAGAGCGAGTGGAACCATTTGCACAGAGAGAAGAAAATATCTTTAGTTACAGAAGCTGAATTCAAATCAGAACTGAAATTCAATCAGACCAGTTGATTTCATCTCCTTGACCTCCCCCACTGGAAAATAATCAACGAAGGATAGACTTGATGATCGGTCAGAATCAGAGTATGTATTAAAGCTGTTGTAATAATGTTCTCATGATTGAACTTTGGATTTCAATATTCCTTTCGTCACTGAAAGCAATTTGATTTACGTTCTTTTAAAATGTCCTCTTCTGTTAAAATCTCAGCTTAAAGAGGTTAGGTTCACAAGGCTGGCTAGTATGAATCAAATTACAGACACAGTATGTGAGTATATTGTCTGGGTGGCTGTGGGGGACAATATGAAACTCCTCAAATCATTCACATCCTTCACTATTTTACTAACCTGTTTGTTCGATTGGCTGGATCAATTGCCGAACGAGTTTGTTCTCAGGGATGGATTCTAATGCTCACACTTGGTCTTTAAAACCTGAAGAGAAATTCAGGCACCAAAAAGTTAAAAAAAGAAAGGCTTGCATTTATATAATTCTTTTCATGAGTATCGGACATCCTAAAACACTGTCCAAACAGTGACATGTAGTCAATGTTGTAATGTAGCTGCCAATATGTGAACAGCAAGCACCCACAAACATCAATGGGATAATGACCAGGTTATGTCTGTGATGTAGATTGAGGAATAAATATTGGCCAGGTCAATGGTGGAGGGAGTGTGAGGTAGGTGGGTTTGGGGGTGATCCTCTGTTCTTCTTTACAATAGTGGCCATGGAATCCTTTATAGAATCATAGATTGATTACAACAGAGGAGATCCTCTAATGGTGTTCTTGCTGTTTCCCTGAGAGAGCAGCACAGCCAATCACACCCTGCGCCTGTTCTCTGTCATCCTGCAAATGATGACAATTAGCTTGTTTTTAAGGTACCAATTGAGTATTCCTCCACCACACTCTCAGACTATGTATTCCAAATCCTAACCACATGCTGTGTAAAACAACTTTTCCTCCTGCTGCCTTAGGTTTATTTTTGCCTTTTTTGTGTCATTGCCTGTGACAATAGGAGATGGTGTCCTCTGCTTCTCTACTCTTCCATCAATGAAGGTGATTTCTCCCTAGCTACTCTATTAAGACCCCTGATAATTTTGAACACCTCCATCAAATCGCCTCATAACCTTTTTTCCACGGAGAACAACTCCAATTTCTCCCATTTTCTTGCTGAGGGGAACTGCCTCTCAGGATCTCAACTGGGTCTTATCTGACCCACAAAACCATCTATGTACCCATATCCCCTTCTGTCCTACGCCCCTTTTTGTGAAATTGTGACCCTTATTTTACATTACCTGTCTTTGATCTTCCTATCAAAGTATCACTCCAGACTTCTCTGCATTCTGTTTAATTTTCCATGTGTTTAGCCATCCCACCAACTGTATCTGCTTGCAGTCTCAACTATATACATAAAGGGGAAATATCGCGGATGCTGGAAATCTGAAATAAAAACGGAAAATGCTGGATAAAATCAGCAGGTTTGGCAACATTTGTGGAGAGAAACAAAGTTAACTTTTGGATCTAAATAACACTTTTACAGAACTGTTCCAAGTTTTGTGTCATCTGCAAAGGTCATAAATATGGATCAAAGCAAGCTCCTAACAAGGATTTCTGGAGAAAATTCTCCCCTCGTGTTGATGCTGCTGCTATCCATTTTATTCCACTGGTTTTAACTTTGCTGACAGGCTTCTTACGTTTCTTGTCTTTACTTCCCACCTCGGTCACTGAGGGCAATGTCTCTCTCCCACTCCCGGAGAGGAAATTCACTGGAATTGTCCTGCCTAAACTCGAGAATTCCTCACCAATACTGTCCGGTGTGTGACCTGAGTTGAGTGAGAGGGTCTCAATTGGTGGAAAACAAACCATATTCAACAAGCTCCTCGTTGTAAAGAAAGTGATGCTGTTGACTAAGCCAATTGTTTGTTATTTCAGTGGGTGGATAAGAGCAGTGAGAAATCTTCACTCTCCAAAAGTACAATGGAACAAAGCATTTCCCAACTCTTTCATGCTGGTATGCAGGTGTCAATATAAATATCAAATCTGTGCAAAGTAGCTAAATGCTCATCAGATTAGTCTTTGAAAAGCTGTAAATCATTAGCTTGTGGGTTGCAGCAATAAAGAGAAGAGTTTGAGAAAAGGAGGTGAAAAATATGGGGAACAAATCTCCCCACACAAAATGACAACAATTTAACCAAATCTAGGCTTAGAAATTGGCATCTCCTGGGAGGGGGAGACATGATCCATCATGCTGAGCCTCACTGGTGTCAAAAATTATTTTGGTATTTCTATCCTGACTTGCTGACATCGATCTCACTGTGTTCAACTTTTCATTGGGTTTGAGCTTTACTTCATTAGCATGTCCACATCAATGGGTGAGAAGGTCCAGTGAATTGACCCTGTGTCACAGTGTCCAGCGGGTCGACCCTGTGTCACAGTGTCCAGCGGGTCGACCCTGTGTCACAGTGTCCAGCGGGTCGACCCTGTGTCATTGTCCATTGAGCAAGTGTGCCACTGCTTTACTGAGCTTTGGATATTGGTGTCTTTTGCACTGAACCTTTCTCAGTACATTCAACATCTGACATTAGAACATAGAACATTACAGCGCAGAACAGGCCCTTCGGCCCACAGTGTTGCGCCGACCAGTTAAAAAGCAATGACCCTCTAACCTAAACCAAACCCTTTCCATCCATAAACCTATCCACGGATCTCTTAAATGCCCCCAAACTAGGCGCATTTACAACTGCAGCAGGCAGGGCATTCCAATCCCTCACCACCCTCTGGGTAAAGAACCTACCCCTGACATCTGTCCTATAACTACCACCCCTTAATTTAAAGCTATGCCCCCCACGTGCTAGCTTTCTCCATCCGAGGAAAAAGGCTATCACTGTCCACCCTATCTAAACCTCTAATCATCTTATATGTTTCAATAAGGTCCCCTCTTAGCCGCCTTCTTTCTAACGAAAACAACCTCAAATCCCTCAGTCTCTCCTCATAGGACCTCCCCTCCATACCAGGCAACATCCTGGTAAACCTCCTCTGCACCCTCTCCAAAGCCTCCACATCCTTCCTTTAATGTGGGGACCAGAACTGTACACAATACTCCAAGTGCGGCCGCACCAGAGTCTTGTACAGTTGCAACATGACGCTGCAGCTCCTAAATTCAATCCCCCTACCAATAAACGCCAAGACACCGTATGCCTTCCTAACAACCCTATCTACTTGATTCCCAACTTTCAGGGATCTATGTACACATACACCTAGATCCCTCTGTTCATCCACACTATTCAGAGTCCTACCGTTAGCCCTATACTCCACACATCTGTTATTCCTGCCAAAGTGAATTACCTCACACTTTTCCACATTAAACTCCATCCGCCACCTCTCGGCCCAGCTCTGCAACTTGTCCAAGTCCCCCTGTAAACTAAGACACCCTTCCTCACTATCTACCACACCTCCGACTTTAGTGTCATCAGCAAATTTACTAATCCACCCAACTATACCCTCATCCAGATCATTTATAAAAATTACAAACAGCAGTGGCCCCAAAACAGATCCCTGAGGCACACCACTCGTAACGGAACTCCATGACGAATACTTACCAACAACCACCACCCTCTGTCTCCTATCCGCCAGCCAATTCCTGATCCAATTACCTAAATCACCCTCAGTCCCATACATCTGCATTTTCTGCAGAAGCCTTCCATGGTGAACCTTATCAAACGTTGTTTTTATCCTTCCACACTACTGTCACAGAACCTTCAAAACTGAGATGTTTAATTCTTATTCATAGGGAATATCAAGGGATATGGAGCCAGGATGGAGTTAAGATACAGATCAGCCATGATCTCATTGAATAGGAGAGCAGGCTTAAGTGGCTAAATGGAGCCTACCCATCTTCCTGTGTCCCAGACTTGAAAAGGAAAACTTTGCTGATCTCTCGAGAAAGAGTAGGACGAATTGGATAACCCTTGTCAAAGAGCTGGCAAAGGCATGATGGGCTGATGGGCCTCCTTCTGTGATGTGCCATACTTCTGATGAAATTGACAGTTTGACAAGGTTTGCAAGTTTCTCTGCTATGGAACTCTGTGGTAGGAATGGATTTGGTACAATCAGCAAGTAATTTATTCTGCATGACCTGTCCCTAGATCTGATTAAATTTCAGGAACTTGTTAGTTGTCCCAAATCTGAGGTACATATCAGTGTGAACACACTCACTGACCTCACTGCCATCCATTTAACCTGCAATCGAGTTAATGCAAAATCAAACTGCACCACACTGGGAAAATTCTCTTTGAACAGTCCCTTACTCTCATTTAGCCCCTGGTATTGAAACTAAAGATAAATGGAATCAGACTTAGAAGAGTAGAAACAAATATTTAAACATTTAAAGGCAATTTATTTGTCACAAGTAGGCTTACATTAACACTGCAAGGAAGTTACTGTGAAAATCCCCTAGTTGCCACACTCTGGTACACCGAGGGGGAATTTAGCATGGCCGATGAAACTAACCAGCACATCTTTCAGACTGTGGGAGGAAACCAAAGCACTAGAGGAAACCCACACAGATATAGGAAGAATATAAACTCCACACAGATAGTAACCTGGAATTGAACCCAGGTCCCTATCACTGTGAGGCAGCAGTGCTAATCACTAAAGGGACAGTGAGAGTATGGACAGTAAATTGGATAGGAGACATGGGAGATAGTAGGAGGGAAATAAACAGTGGAATTCCCAGGGATTGTTGTTAGAGTCTCTCCTAATCATGAAAGGTGGCTGGACAAGTTGAAAAAGCCTCTCCTCATCCCTCCTAACCTATCTGTAGTCTTTGACATGGTTAATCATATCATTCCCCCCCAGTACCTCTCCACCACCATCCAACAAGGTGTAACATCTGGTTCCATTCTCATCAATTTAACCAAACAATTACCCTGCAATGGCTTCCTTTCTCATACCCAATATCCAGTGCCAGAGGAGGAGAAACTTCCTCCAATTAAATATCGGGAAGCCCAACGACATTCCTGTGGTCCTTGTTCCCTAGCCATCAATCCCTTCGTTTCATTGGCAGCTGCCTGAGGCTGACTCAAATTCTTTGCAAATTTGCACCATGCTTGACCCTAGCTTCCAACCACATATCAGTATCACCAGTCAGACCAGCTATTTCCACCTCTTCCACATGGCCCAACTCATCAAGGTTCCTCAGACAGTATCTTCCAAACCCAAGACCACTACTATCTAGGAGAAAGAAAACAGACACATGAGGACACCATCAGCTGCAAATTCCCCTCCTAGTCACTCAATATTCGGCTTTGGAAATATATCAGCTGTTCCTTCACTGTCACTGGGTCAAAATCCTGGATCTCCCTCCCTATCAGCACTGTGGGTGTACCTACGCCACATGGACAGCAGCAGTTCAAAATGGCAGCTCACCACCACCTTCTCAAGGGCAATTCGGATGGACAATCAATGCTGGTTGAGTCAGTGATGTTCACATCCTGTAAACGAATTTAGAAATCACCTGTGTCAGCTCATCTGTTGCAGAAACCCTCATGCATACCCTTGTTGCCTCAAGACTTGACTATTCCAGTGTTCTCCTGGCTGCTTCCATAAATTTGAGTTTATCCAAAAATCTGCTGACTGTGTTTGTATTGGAACCAAGTCCTGTTTGCCCATCACCTCCATACTCACTGACCTACACTGGCTCCTTGTTAAGCAACATCTCCATTTTAAAAAGTGCTTTCAAATCCCTCTGTGTTCCACTGTCTATCTCTGTAATTTTCTCCAGTCCGACAACCCTCCAAGATCTCTGCATTCCTCTAATTCTGGCCTCTTGAGCATTCCCAGTTATAATCATTCCACCACTAGTGGCCATTTATTTGTGAGCTGCGCCCTAAGCTCTGGAATTCCCTCCATAAACCTCTCTCCCTGTCTTTCCTCATTTAAGATGCTCCTTAATACCAAGCTCTCTGACCAATCATTTGGTTGCCTGCTCTTAGCACTCTGATATCTCCTTATATGGCAAATAGTCAAGCTTTGCTCTTGTGAAAATCCTTTGGTTGTTTCGTTATCTTAACTGTGCAGTATCAATAAAAGTTGTTGCAGTTAAAGAAATTTATGGAATATACAGTCTTGTAAACAAAGGCATGGAACACAAAAGTAAAATAGTTATGCTAAACCTTTATAAAGCACTTGTTAAATCTCAGCTGGTACATTGTTCAATTCTGAACACTGTGCTTTAGGAAGGATAGCTGGTCCTGGAGCAGAGATTTATTCAAACAGTTTCAGGGAGGAAAGACTTCAGTTAATGTGGAGAGACTGGAGAAGCTGAGATTGTTTTCCTTTGATCAGTGAAGATTAAGGGGGAGATTTGATGGAGGTGTTCAAAATCAGGAAGGGTTTTGATGGAGCAAAAAAGGAGAAACAGCTTCTGCTGACAGGAGGGTGTGTAACCATAGGGACACAGAGTGAAGGATGTTGGCAGCAAGTTGTTTGACTTCAGTGCCTCGTAGAAGCAGATTCAATAATCATTATCATAATGGAATTGCATATATACTTGATGGGGAGAAAATTGCAGGGATATGAGGAAAGAGCAAGGGAATTGCACTAATTGGATAGCTCTAACAAAGAACCAGCGCAGGTACAGGCTCTATCTCAGCAGGCCGAATGGCCACCTTCTGTGATGCATCATTCTATGATGTTCAATATAACAAAAAGTACAAATTAATATTAATACACACTGAGACATACAATTCAGTAAGTACTATACGATTAACTATAAGAAGCACTTGCAAAGCGCACTAACAATTTAAGTAATTTTATTGTAGGGTTGGGAGAAGCAGGAATTACACAAGCTGCATTTTGTTTATTGTGTAATTTTCTGCATATCTTTTGATGATTGAAGTTGGTGGCAGGAGTCAGCAGGCACTTGATCTGAAAGCAATGTGTTGCCATCATGTGGTTTAGTGAAGGAGTTCTCCTCAAGGAAAATTATATAGTACTCTGATCACACCACCCAGCAATGATAAGTTGTAAAAACCTGTTTACTTGTAGATGATACTTTAGACATTAAAATCCACAAGGCCAGCTCTTCAAAGAAAAATAACTGAAGTTTCCTTTTACTGTAAAATGCACATTATTTATATAGACGCATTTGGAGCCAGCTTTCAATATTTCTGTCAAATCATCAGGTTATTAATTATGCAGCTTAGAAATTAATTTTTGAACCGAGATTCATTGCTGTGGTAATTGGTGAACCAATGAACTGAGAGATCTGTTGAATGGAAACTGCTTGATGGACCAATCAGTGTTCAGGTCACTCTGTCAAGGGCAGCTCACCCCAGTGAGGGTATCACCACCAGGTCATGGAGGGAGGACTGGAGTGGAAGGTGGTGTGATGGAGGGGGCTGATAGGGAGTTAAGTGTGCCTGTTGTGGAGCCCAATCCTCCCAATTCCACAACACGAGTTCTCTTCATTGGTTTGGAGTGCATGGCTGTAGAAAAATCCTGAACAGAACAAAACTGACCAAGCTGACAGAGTGGACAGAATGGACAGAACAGCAGAGCGACAAAGGGACAGAGCCACAGAGAGACAGAGCCACAGAGAGACAGAGCCACAGAGAGACAGAGCGGCAGAGCGACAGAACAGACAGCACCTAATGTCAGTACTGTCAAAGCTGACTATAATCAACTGTAGACTCTACAAACCACATTAGCAATAATACTGTGGCAAATCCAATCCTTGAGTGTGTAAGGAATTATTCTGGACCAGTAAGTTGAGGAACCAACTAGGGAAGAGGCTATCCTAGATTTTATATGGTACAATGAGAATAATTCATATTCTTGTGTGGGGTCCCTCGGGGAAGTGACCATAACAATATAGAATTCTTCATTAGGAAGAAAAGTGAAAGCATCCAATCTAAAACTATGGTCCTAAATCTAAACAAAGGAAACTATGGAGATATGAGGAATGAGTTGGCTAAAATAAATTGAGTAACTTCATTGAAAGAAATGACGGTGGAAAGGCAATGTCTAATATTTAAGGTCTGATTGTATGCATTGTGACAGTCAAACAGCCTTTCAGGAGCAAACATGAAAAATGGCCCAATCCCTGGCTTACAAATGAATTTAAGGATAGTATTAGATCCAAAGAGAAGTCATATAAAATTGTTAGAAAAAGTAACGAGCCTGAGGATTGGGAAAAGTTCAGTATTTGGCAAAGGAGGCTCAAGAGATTTATTAAGAGGGGAAAACTAGAATATGAGAGTAAACTTGCAAGAAACAAAACTGTAAAAGCTTCTATAAGTGTATAAAAAGAATGAGATTAGTGAAGACAAATGTAGGTAGTGTGGCTGAGCAGAGAGATCTCGGTGTCCATGTGTATAGATCCCTGAAAGTTGGCACTCAGATTGATAGGGTTGTTAAGAAGGCGTACGGTGTGTTAGCTTTTATTGGTAAAGGGATTGAGTTTAGGAGTCATGAGGTCATGTTGCAGCTGTACAAAATTCTGGTGCGGCCGCACTTGGAGTACTGCGTACAGTTCTGATCGCTGCATTATAGAAAGGATGTGGAAGCATTGGAAAGGGTGCAGAGGAGATTTATTGGGACGTTGCCTGGTATGGTGGGAAGGTCTTATGAGGAAAGGATGAGGGACTTGAGGCTGCTTTTGTTAGAGAGAAGAAGGTTAAGAGGTGACTTAACAGAGGCATATAAGATAATCAGAAGATTAGATAGGGTGGACAATGTGAATCTTTTTCCTCGGATGGAGATGCTAGCACGAGGGGACATAGCTTTAAATTGAGGGGTGATAGATATAGGACATATGTCAGAGGTAGGTTCTTTACTCAGAGAGTAGTCAGGGTGTGGAATGCCCTGCCTGTAACAGTAGTGGATTCGCCAACATTAAGGGCATTTAAATGGTCATTGGATAAACATATGGATGATTTTGGAATAGTGTAGGTTAGATGGGCTTTAGATTGGTTTCACAGGTCAGCACAACATTGAGGGCCGAAGGGCCTGTACTGCGCTGTAATGTTCAATGTTCTATGATCTTATTGAATGGTGGAGCAGGCTCGAGGGGCCAGATGGCCTATTCCTGCTCCTAGTTTTAATGTTCTTATATTTATGTTCTGCTTCTGTTTCTGGTAGAACTGAGAGAGCTGTTCTCTCTCTAGCTGTTAACCTACTTCCCATATCAGTTCTGTTGAACCAAAAAACAAAGTTTTTCCTCTCAAGGTGTCACCTGATTGCTAAGCAACAACTCATTCTTTCTCCAAGCACTTCTTTAACTTTCACGTCATAAATTCTCTCAGCAAAATAGACACATTTTAAAATGAAATCATAAATCCATAGACATACAAACACCTTGATTTAATATGACTCTAACCGGAGTTTTACCCTTTCTTACACAAAAACACTATATTAAACTCCCTTAAACCTATACCTTATTTCTAACTTCCAAAAATACAAATATAGATCACTTAAAATTACCTCTATGACCTGATACTTCCCAGAAATGTGAGGGAGCAAAGGGTCTCATGAGAAGGAGAAGTGGAAGGAAATTATTAGTAAAAAAATATGTTCTGGAGAAATGAATGGGGCTGAAAACTGATAAACCCCCAGGGCCAGATAATCTACACCCAGGGTGCTAATGGGAGTGTCACAGGAATAGTGGATGTGTTGGTTGTCACGTTCCAAAATTCTGTAGATCCTGGAACTGTTCCTGTAGACTGGAGATGGCAAATGTAACCCTGCTATTTAAAAAAGGTATCCCAAGTGTCCAGGATATGTAGGTTAGGGGTATTAGTGGGTAAATGCATGGGGTTATGGGGATAGGGCAGGATGTGTGCCTGGTTGGTGGGGGGTGCTCTTTTGGAGAGTAGGTATAGACTCGATGGGTTGAATGGCCTCCTTCTGCAGTATAGGGATTCTATCAGAATTGGCAGAGATGATAGAGCCTCCAGCTACCCTGTGAAGCTGCTTCAGAATATCATATATTTCAGTGAGATCAGCTCTCATTCTCCAAAAGCTGAGTGAAAATAGACCCAGTCTTCTCAATTTCACCTCATCAAATCCCTTCATTCCAGGAATCAACCAAGTGAATCTTTGCTGCATTTTCCCTGGGGTAAATACACTTTTCTGGATTCCTACCACCAACACTGTATATTCAAACAGAAACAGAAAAATGCTGGAAAATCTCAGCATCTGTCACCATCTGTGGAGAGAGAATAGAGCCAACATTTCGAAACAGTGATAAAATGGAGAATGATATGATTTTGATATCACTGAATATTCAAAACTTTATCTTTATTGCTACTTTCTTTTTGAACTGGCCTTTTTCTGCTGAACAAAGAAAATTAAGACGGCTGCTACAAGTCACCTGATCACAGGCTAGGCCCTCGATCTGGAATTTATCCCCAAGTACAAAATAATTCTTTTTTTGGCTTC
This sequence comes from Carcharhinus amblyrhynchos, assembly GCF_965287045.1. Classification (NCBI taxonomy): domain Eukaryota; kingdom Metazoa; phylum Chordata; class Chondrichthyes; order Carcharhiniformes; family Carcharhinidae; genus Carcharhinus; species Carcharhinus amblyrhynchos. The sequence goes on along the minus strand of NC_137333.1, from coordinate 19,208 downwards.
TGGAATCTCGAACCTCATTGTACACACCCCTTGTAATCAACAGAAGCAGAAGAAGAGTAGATGAACTAGCTCCCAAACCCGAACACAATGAAGTCTATCAAATAATGAGGGGCATAGATCAGCCAGATATTCAACATTTTTACCCAAAGGTAGGGGAGTCTAAAACTAGAGGGCATAGGTTTAAGGTGAGAGGGGAGAGATATAAAAGGGTCCAGAGGGCAATGTTTTCCCACAGAGGATGGTGAGTGTCTGGAACAAGCTACCAGAGTTAGTAGTAGAAGCAGGTACAATTTTGTCTTTTAAGAGATATTTAGTCAATTACATGAGTGGGATGGGTATAGAGAGATATGGACCAAACACGGGTAATTGGGACTAGCTTAATGGTAAAAACTGGGCAGCCTGTTTCCATTGCTGTAAACCTCTATGACTCTTTGTGAAAGATTGAAACTCTTTACTGGAAGATGCTCATTACCAATTTGTGTCTCTCTGAAAGAGGAACAGTGGCATTCTGGCCAGCAGCACAGGGACCAATTGTTAAGCTGCAATTAACCATTAGTAGGTCATGTCGCATGATCCCAGCCTCTGGCCTTTTGGGCAGTTTTAACATTGCAACTTTGGACCTCACAGGCGTCTAGCTGTTTTAACATCAATGAGATAGCACTCCAGCAGCGAGGCTGGGTAAGCAGCCTCAACCCCACAAAGCCTCCTTGATTCAATAAGTCTCTGACCAAATGGTCTAAATAGTGAGAAGTCTCACATCACCAGGTTAAAGTTCAACAGGTTTATTTGGTAGCAAAAGCCACTAGCTTTTGGGGCACTGACCCTTCATCAGGTGCGTGGGAGTTCTGTTCACAAACAAGGCATATATAGACACAAACTCAATTTACAAAATAACGGTTGGAATGCGAGTCTTTACAGGTAATCAAGTCTTAAAGGTGCAAACAACGTGAGTGGAGAGAGGGTTAAGCACAGGTTAAAGAGATGTGTATTGTCTCCAGCCAGGACATTTAGTGAGATTTTGCAAGTCCAGGCAAGTCATGGGGGTTACAGATAGTGTGACATTATTTTGTAAATTGAGTTTGTGTTTTTATATGCTCTGTTTGTGAACAGAACTCCCACTTACCTGATGAAGAAGCAGTGCTCTGAAAGCTAGTGGCCTGTGCTACCAAATACACCTGTTGGACTTTAACCTGGTGTTATGAGGCTTCTTATTGTGTTTACCCCAGTCCAACACCAGCATCTCCACATAAATGGTCTAAAAACAGGGAAGGCCACCACGCATTCGGATTGGCTATTGTGCTATTCGGATTGGCGGTTGGTGACTAGTGGGGTGCCCCAGGGGTCGGTGCTGGGGCCTCAGCTATTTACCATTTATATAGATGATCTGGAGGAGGGAACCGAGTGCAGGGTGTCGAAATTTGCTGATGACACCAAGATTGGGGGAAAGGCAAATTGTGTGGAGGGTGTGGAGAGTCTGCAGAAGGATCTAGATAGGCTGGGCGAATGGGCCAGGAAATGGCAAATGGAATTTAATGTTGGCAAGTGTGAGGTGGTCCACTTTGGTAGGAAGAATGGTAGGAAGGACTATTACTTACGTGGCGAAAAACTGCAGCAGGCGACGGTGCAGAGGGACCTCGGGGTCCTTGTGCATGAGTCGCAAAAACCCAGCTTGCAGGTGCAGCAGGTGGTCAGGAAGGCGAATGGGATGCTGGCCTTCATAGCGAGGGGGATTGAATATAAAAGTAGGGAGGTCTTGCTGCAGCTGTATAGGGCATTGGTGAGGCCGCAGCTGGAGTACTGTGTGCAGTTTTGGGCGCCGCACCTGCGCAAGGATATTTTGGCCCTGGAGGGAGTGCAGAGGAGGTTTACTAGGCTGATACCGGAGTTGAGGGGATTGAGCTATGAGGAGAGGCTGAATAAACTAGGCTTGTACTCGTTAGAGTTTAGAAGAATGAGGGGAGATCTCATTGAGACGTATAAGATGATGAATGGGATGGATAGGATAGAGGTGGAGAGACTCTTCCCGCTCAAAAAAGACAGTAGGACTAGGGGGCACAGCCTCAAGATAAAGGGGAGGCGGTTTAGAACGGAGTTGAGGAGGAACTTCTTCACTCAAAGGGTGGTGAATCTCTGGAATTCTCTGCCCATTGAAGTGGTGGAGGCTGCCTCGCTAAATATTTTTAAGAAGCGGGTTGATGGGTTCTTGATAAGAGAGGGGATTAAGGGTTATGGGGAGAGGGCGGGAAAGTGGAACTGAGCCACAACAGATCAGCCATGATCTTATTGAATGGCGGGGCAGGCTCGAAGGGCTAGACGGCCTACTCCTGCTCCTATTTCTTATGTTCTTATGTTCTTATGCATCAACACAGTTCATTTCAAAGACTGTTTAACCAACCAGAAAGTCATTGGAACAGAACACCCAACATGAAAAAAATACCTTCTGGATTCTGACTTTGGACTCTGAAACTCACATGAATGATTTTTTTTTGTGGTCTTTGTACTGGAAAACCCCTTTTCTCTAAAAGAAATACTGCTTTTCTATTCTTGTGACTTAGCGAATAATCCCAGACTTTCTCAAATTATCTCCCATATGCCACATTGTTGCTCACTTAGTTAACCTGTTTATGGCTGAAATTCCCTAGCTGCTCATGTCCCACCACTGCTACAAGTGGGGACCAGAGAATCCCGCTGGTGTGAACAGCCAGAGAATTCCAGCCAATATCTCTTTGCAGCCTCTCTGTGTCCTCCTCACATCTTACACTTCTACCTAGATGTGTTATGTAAGTGAATGTAGATACATTTCTCTGTTTCTTTATCTAAGTCATTAATATGCTGTGGCTCCAACCGTGATTCTTGTGATACTCCACTAGTTACAGCCTGTCAAGCTGATAGTGACAAGTTTATCTCTACTCTTTGCATTTCTGTCCATTAACTAATCCTCCTTTATTCATGCTATATTACTCCCAACTCCATCAACATTTATCTTGCCCATTAACTTTCGGTGTGGTAACTTATCGAATGCCTTTTGTAAATCTTTGTATATTGTATCTGCTAAAACTTGTTTGAATCAGTCTTGTATACTGTAAAATAGAATTCCACTCTTATTGATTTTTACTGAGATTTAAAACTTTGAATTCTCTTTGCCTTCTGCTACTACCTACACCCTGAGAAATCTCTGATAAATGTATCAAACACTATTTTCCCTTTGTAAAGCCACGTTGTCATTGATCATTTTATGATTTTCGAAGAGTGTTGAGACTTCCTTCAGAATAAATTGCAGAATTTTGTGTTATTTTTGTGCATGCACTGGCATCATTGAATATTCATGGGATATTTCAGTCAGTGGGCATTGGTGAGAGCAGGAAGTGTGTCCATTGACAAGTAATCAGCAAACAAAGGCAATTAAAAGGGAAGTCAACTGGGATCTAACTTTGCCCCTGTGATTTGGTGACTGTCACACAGGCAGGATGCCGTTCTGTTTTTTCATGCTTCTCATCCAAGAGTGGGATAAAAGGGGCCCCGAGTGTTGACTGTGTGAATTGTTCGGAGTTCAGGTGAGAATTCATATCTGTTGTTTTTGCTGAAGTGTTTGCTTTATTCGCTTTGCTTTGAGAAGTCTTTTGTTTTGTCAACTCTCCTGGATCATTTCTATCGCTTGCAGCCAGCCTTCAGTGCATGAGGCCAGTATGCTGTGCAGTGCAATAGATGGGGATTGTGTATAACTGCTGGTTAGACCTCCTCTGAGGAGGAAGAGGGGCAGAAGGGAGGCCAGAGTCTCCAGGCAGTGATGCAAGGCAAAGACCTGTGGAAGAAGAGGTTGAGAAGGACTTGGAGAAAAGCTGCTATCCTGCTGCCAGAACAATCCAGAAACCTCAACATATTGGAGGCCCAGTGATGCAGGGGGCTGCGCCTCTCTGAGGACATTATCATGCAGAATGATTGGGCTAGAGAACATCTCCAACTGTGTGGCCTGGACACCTAATGCCAATGGATCTGAACATCATAGCAGCCTCATTTTGTTTGCATCCGGATTATTCCAGGAGTTAGTGGGAGATCTGTCCCAAATCAGTTGTCCATAATTGTATCAAGCTCATAACCAACACTCTGATCAGACAGATTCTCACATTCCTTCATTAGTGGACAGACCAAGCCAGCTAGGCTGAGTGAGCCAGACATTGCAGCTATTACCAACTTCCTGCACATCCAGGTGCCATTGACTGCATTCCTGTGACCATCAAAGCTCCAGCAGGTCAGCTGGGTGCCATTGTGAATAGGAAGGGTTATTGCTCCGTGAATGTGCAGTTAAGAAGTGATTACAGGACCTAGATTCAGCAAATCTGTGCAAGATGCCAAAGCAGCTCCCATGATGCATAAATGCTGCTCCTTCCCAAGAACCAAGGCTGGTCATAGTTCCAGCTCAGCTGAATGGCTGGCTGCTGGCTGACAAAGGGTATCCATCCAGAAGAGAATAACCAGGGAAAGGCCCATGAGGGACCAAGGGGACAATCTGTGGGTGGAGCTTAAGGACATTGGTAGAGTGTTGAATGAATCTATCTTCATCCAAGAGAATGAAGACAATGGTTTGGAATTCAGGCAGAGAGTCTGTGAAGGTCTTGAGCAAATTGACATAAGGAAGGACAAGGTATTGGAGGTGTTGGCAGGCAATGGTCTGGATGAATTGTGCCCTGGCCTGCTATGGGAAACTCACAAGCTTTCAAGGTTCCCCTCTTCGTCAGGTGAAGAGGAGAACCTCGAAAGCTTGATGGTTTACTTTCAAATAAATCGGTTGGACTTAAACCTGGTGTTGTCAGACTTCTTACTGTGTTTACCCCAGTCCAACGCTGGCATCTCCACATCACGGAGGAGGTACCAGACGACTGGAGAGCAGCTAATGTGGTTCCGCTATTTAAAAAGGGTTGTATAGACAAACCAGGGAACTACAGATCAGTGAGCCTGTTGGCAGTGATAGGAAAACTATTAGAGAAACTTCTGAAGGAGAACATCTATCTCCACTTGAAGAGTCAAAGCTTGATCAGGGAAAATCAGAATGGCTTCGTCATAAGGAGGTGATGCCTAACAAATTTGATTGAATTTTTTGAGGAGGTGACCAGGTGTGTAGATGAGGGTAGTGCAGTCGATGTAGTTTATACGGATTTCACCAAAACCTTTGACAAGGTCCCACATGGGAGACTTGTAAAGAAGGTAAATTCACATGGGATATAGGGTGATTTGATAAAATGGATTAAAAATTGGTTCAGTTGTAGGAGACAGAAGGTGATGACAGAAGCTGCTTTAGTCACTGGAAGCCAGTGTCCAGTGGCATATCACAGGGATCTGTGTTGGGGCCCCTTTTATTCAGCATTTATATAAATGACATTGATAACTGTGTGGGGGGTAGGATTAGTAAGTTTGGGGATGACACTAAGATTGGCCAGGTGGTTAACAGTGAGGTGGAGTGTCTTGGGCTACAAGAGCATATAGCTGGAATGGTCAAATGGGCAGATAAGTGGCAGATGGAATTTAACCCTGAGAAGTGTGAGGTGACACACTTTTGGAAGGAGCAATTTAATAAGAAAGTATTCAATAAATGGTAGGACACAAGGAAGTTCTGTAAAACAATGGGACTTTGGTGTGTTTGTTCACAGATCTCTGAAAGTGGAAGGGCATGTTAGTAGGATGGTGAAAAAGGCATACAGGACACTTGCCTTTATCAATCAAGGCATAGATTACAAAAGCAGGGAGGTCATGCTGGAGTTATATAGAATTTTGGTGAGAGCTGTGTGCAGCTCTGGTCGCCACATCATTGGAAGGATGTGATTGCACTGGAGGGGGTGCAGAGGAGATTCACCAGGATGCTGCCTGAGATGGAGAATTAAAGTTATGAAGAAAGGTTGGATAGGCTTGGGGTGTTTTCATTGGAGCAAAGATGACTGAGGGGTGACCTGATTGAGGTGTTCAAGATTATGAGGGGCCTGGACAGAGTGGATAAAGAGCAGCTGTTCCCCTTAGCTGAAAGGTCAGTCACGAGGAGACACAGGTTCAAAGTGAGAGGCAGGAGGTTTAGGGGAGATGTGACAAAAAGCTTTTTTCCCCAGAGGGTGGTGAGGGTCTGGAATGTGCTGCCTGGGAGGGTGGGGGCGGGATGCCTCACATCCTTTAAAAAGTATCTGGATGAGCACTTGGCACAGCGTAACATTCAGGGCTATGGGCCAAGGGCTGGCAGGTGGGATTAGATGGAAGTTCAGAGGTTTCTAATATGTTGGTGTGGACTCAGTGAGTCAAAGGGCTATATGATTCTATAAAAAAGTGGCTCATTACCCCACTGCGGCACCCTTGAACAGAGGTGGAGAGTTATAATTGATATTGTGCCTTTACAAGGGTGATGATTAAGAAAACAATAGGGATTCTGAAGATGAGGTTCTGCTGCCTGCGTCATTCCGTGATTGCCCTGCAATTCCCTCCAGAACAAGTGTTATTTATCATCGTGGTATACTGTGCTCAGAGGAAGAGTCTGCAGCTGGATCTGATGAGGAATCTAGGCAGGCACAAGGTGAGGATGAGGAGCCAATTGTTAGGAACCTTCAGGGAGGCAGAGACACCAGGAACAGCAACATCTACCATCCAGTGGACAACTCCAGAGAATCACTGTCTACCTCAGACTGAGCGCCAACTAAAGCCCACCAACCTATTTGCATTTGAGCTGGTGCCTGGTTGTGAGAGAGGGTGTGACATGGGTGGATCTGTTAGTGTCACCACACTTTTATCACACATTATAACACATCATATAGTCGATGTTAATACTAGACCCATAAAGACATTATGGTGCCTTTGTGATTGATGAGTAATTGAGCACTCTTGTTGAGAAGTCCTCATGAAAGATGAAATTACCTTACGTTGTTTGCACTCTCCGCTTGCCCTACTTCTGTCCCCTGGACTCTTACCTTCTTCTGAGATGCCTGTCTCTCCATGACCTGAGAAACTTCTTCCATGCTCACATTCCAGCATAGGGGTCTTCATCTCAGGATGAACAGATTAGCCACCCAAACACCAGTTGCTGAGCACTCAGCGACATTATGGCTTTCTTTCACCAATATGTACAAAAGTCCATTTGTTACTCGAACAGCAACATACCAAGATCTGCTCCCTCTGATCCACTCATATGAACTTTGTTGAAGCTACCATCATCCCTGCATACCTGACCCTTAGCTGGGCCCAGGGCTTCCAAGCTTATCTCCCAGTCTTAACATACACACTATCTGTGCCTTCTGTTACTCCAATTCTTACACCCTGAGCATCACTAAGGATGACCAGCCTTCTCCACATGGGGACCATGTCAATCAGTGCTCACCCTTGCTGGGCACAGTGATCATTGAACCTTTCTCAGGTATCCAGGTGTAGTGCTGCCACCAGCCCTTCTTCCTTAGGTAGAGTGCTCTCCTCCTGCCATCCTGTGGCATGAAGATGTCCCACTAGGCACTCATCTAAGAAGTGGGGTGGGGGGAGTGGGCAGAGTGTCCACTGGCATTCCCCACCCCCAGCATATCAACTGGGTTCTGCTGCCATCTTTGCTTGGCACTCCGTGCCGCTTCTGTAACTCCAGGATGTCTTCTGTCTTTGGCCACAGCCACATTTAAACCTCCTGCCGGGTCCCCATTGGGCCTGGAGGCCACCGTGTTCCTGCCTCTGCTGGTAGCCCTTCATCAATGAGAATGCACATTTCACACTGGCCAGTCTTTAATTGGCCAGTCAGTCTGACATTGTCCCTCTTGGACTGGTGCAGTTAGAAGTGGTCAATTCAGGTCCAGCGCTTTCCAAAGGATTGACGTCAGGATAACTGGATTGTAGTTCCCAGTTTCCCCTTTCCCTCCTTTCCTGAATAGCAGAGTTCCCTTTACTAACTTCCAGATAGCCGGAATCTAGGGAAGTTCGGAAAATCATAGCCAGTGCATCCTCTCTGCCACCAACCTCTATTGGAAACCTAGATGTCAGCCGTCAGGACCTGGGGATTTATTGGATTTTAATCCTGTGAGTTTCTCCAGTACTTTTTCTCTGCTGATGTTAATTTTCTGACTCTCTGTTGCCCCAACGACCCCCTCTCTCCCCACTGTCCTCTTTTTCTGATACATAACTTATGTCTTCTACTCTGAAGCCAGATGCAAAATATTTATTCAATCACTGAAATCTTGCTGCGTTCAGATTGGCTGAATGTTATGGTCCAGCCAACAGTGCACCCCACTGCGAGTTTCCCAGCAGAGGGACAAAAATCCTGTCCACTGACCATTTCCTCATTTCCCATGTGTGACTTGGACTGTTCTGCTGCTAAATTGGTCTATTTGGCACCACTTTTACTATGAATGGCATATACCCATTTTTGCATTTGCAAGTATTGTGTGTGTAGTAAAGGAGCCAGTTTAATGCAGGGGATTCACCGTCCCCTCCCCCAGCCACTGGTCACTTGCTGAGGCCAAGAGGACAAAGTTTCCAGTAGTGGTGAAGAATGATGTGACTGGACGGAATCAGGAGAGGAGTCTGAAATATCCCCATGCCTGCCAGAATGGGTATTTCTGAAACAAATGGAGGTTTTGGGTGCATATCAAAGGAAGATTAATGTTTAATATTGTCCCCATTTAAAAGGGGCACACACACTCCAGTGCCCCTTCTGCTCACTTTCCACAGAACCATTACAGCCCCTTGATAAAGATATTCAGTTGCTGAGGTACCTCCTAAACAAGGCAATGCTTCAGAAAGACTGTTTAGCTTGATCAAAGAAATCTAATTTTGTACCGATTGGAGTCCTCGGAAGGTTTTTTTTAACCTGTGCAGATGTGTGTTATCTTTGCTATGGAGACTGGGCTCTGTTTTCTTTGTTACCGTGGTAACTGAAGGCTTTCTGGCACAAGCCCTTTGCTCCTCCTTGAGCTTTCAAAGCTTCTGCTGAGAGAGACAAAGGGAGAGGCCGGCAGTAATTTGGGGCTGAAAAATCCACCAGCATTTTATATTCACACATTCATTTTCCATGATTTGCAGCAACTCTTCTCGCATTTCATTATTTATCTCATTGGCAATATGCGGTTTTTTAAAGAAAAAGTTTACATCTGACAAACTGAATCATTTGAGTAGATAACTCTTATAAAAATATTGTGAATTTGAATTTTGTAATAAAAATAATGGATTTGCAAATTCATTAACAACTTGTTGACAAGATCAGCATGTGGGGATGAATTTCAACACTGACCTTTATTCCTGGGGATCAGGATCACTTGGCAGAGTTCTTTAATCTTTGTTAATATTCATCATATTTGTTGTGTGACATTTTATTTACACATTGTGGACTGACAGTTGTACACTGCAGCCAGACTGATAAGAAATAGCTAGAATCTCAGGTGATCACTATTCTGTTTAAACTGCAAAGTGATTACATTAATCCAGGCAACTGTTGAATTGTATAGAAATTACAACATGGAAAGGGGTTATTGAGCCCATTCAGTGCATGTGGGCATTTAGTCTCTACATGGGCAGTCTCCTAATCACATGTTCTGTTTCTATATCCCTCTTACCCTCAACTCCTATCAAAACTATTATTAAACGTTGACACTGATTCAGTTCAAAGCGCTAACATTCCGCAGGCTGTTTGTAAAAATGTTTTTTTAATTTCCTAGATCTGTATGATTTTATTTCTGTTGCTCCTCAGTCTAGATCCTTCGACCATTGGAAAAAAGCCTATTTCTGTCAATTCTTTCCTGTCGCTTCATAAATTTAAACACCTCTGATCAAATCACCCCATAAACTTGTCTCTGCTAATGAAAACAGCACCCACTTCTCAAGCCATTCTTTTTTATTTGCATTAGACAGCATACTGGTGAATCAATGGTGTTCCATCAACTTCCTGCTGACAGTGTGGAATGCACAACTGTCCTCAATCTCCAGAGGATTTGCTAAGGTATGTAGAGATTCACTATCATCTCTCCACCATTATATCTATGGCTCCTGCCACAATACCCAGTATCCCTTTAGCTTTTCCAATGGCTGTAACCCCTTGAGTTACTGTTTTTAATGGTTTGTGATCCAAAATTCTCAGGTCTTTCTGCACCAATTCCTGACCCATTTCAGTACTGCTGCCTCACAGCGCGGAGGACCCGGATTGAGAGCTTCCAATGGCTCTCTGACTTAGATCAGTGGTGGGGGGGGGGTAGGAGGGAGGCAGGAGGTCATTCTCTGGTGGGATGGCGGGGGGGGAAGTGAGGCCGGATCTTTGTCTGGTTGTTAGGGGGAGAGGAGGAGGAAGTGGGTCAGATGTATCTCTGGTGAGGGGCTGGGGGAGTTGAGAGGGAGGCCCAATCGTTGTCTGGTAGTTGAGGGGAGGCGGGCTGGAGGGAGGAGGAGGCAGGTCAGATGTTCCTCTGGGGGTTGAGTGAGGCCAGACCATTCTCCGTGGGGGGGAGTAAGGTGTATCTCTGGTTGGGGGCGGAGTGGGGAGAAAGCCCGATCGCTCACTGGTGGGAGGGCGAGAGCACATGGATCTCTGGTAGGTGGGGAGTGGGGGCCAGGGGGGTCCACTGCCACTCTGCGCACGATCGGTGGAGAGGGGGGGTTAGGGGGCAGGTGGTTGTAATTGGTCTGGGTAGTGGGCGGGTGGATAAGGGGGAGAATGATGTGTGTGGGTAGTGGGGGGAGGATAAGGGGGACAGTGATGTGTGTGGGTAGTGGGGGTGGTGGATAAGGGGGACAGTGATGTGTATGGGTAGTGGGGGGGGGATAAGGGGGACAGTGATGTGTGTGGGTAGTGGGGGGGTGGATAAGGGGGACAGTGATGTGTGTGGGTAGTGGGGGGGGAGGATAAGGGGGACAGTGATGTGTGTGGGTAGTGGGGGGTGGATAAGGGGGACAGTGATGTGTGTGGGTAGTGGGGGGTGGATAAGGGGGACAGTGATGTGTGTGGGTAGTGGGGGGTGGATAAGGGGGACAGTGATGTGTGTGGGTAGTGGGGGGGGTGGATAAGGGGGACAGTGATGTGTGTGGGTAGTGGGGGGTGGATAAGGGGGACAGTGATGTGTGTGGGTAGTGGGGGGTGGATAAGGGGGACAGTGATGTGTGTGGGTAGTGGGGGGGTGGATAAGGGGGACAGTGATGTGTGTGGGTAGTGGGGGGTGGATAAGGGGGACAGTGATGTGTGTGGGTAGTGGGGGGTGGATAAGGGGGACAGTGATGTGTGTGGGTAGTGGGGGGGTGGATAAAGGGGACAGTGATGTGTGTGGGGGGAATCCCTCCCGCTTTTTGTTCCCGAGCCACTTTCTCCGCTTTCTGTGGCCTGGGAGTGATCTGATACGGATGCGCTTTTCCAAACTGTTTTCTAACTGCGTGTGTGCAGTTCAGAGCTCCGATCGTTTCGGCTGTGCTAAGCCCCGCCCACAGCACAAATGGGACCCACAACTTTTTTTCAGACTAATTGTGTACGGGGGTGCCTGATTTCCAAGTCAGATCTGAATTACACCCAGACTCAGCACTTAGAATAAAAATGGTCAAATCGGGCCCAATGTGCTTCCTGAAGTGACAGTGGAAACAGATTCAAAAGTATCTTTCAAAAGACTGAGAAATTAATGGATTGAAAGTGCTGAATATTCAGAATAAGCCAGAGAAACAAATTAACTGGATCACTCTTCCAAAGGAATGGCACACTCAGAATGGGCCAATGGGCCTTTTGTGCTATAAAAATCATGATGTTGAGATGCTGGTGTTAGACTGGGGTAAACACAGTAAGAAGTCTCACAACACCAGGTTAAAGACCAACAGGTTTATTTGGTAGCAAACGCCACTAGCTTTTGGGGTGCTGCTCCTTCACTCACTTGATGAAGGAGCAGTGCTCCAAAAGCTCGTGCTACCAAATAAACCTGTTGGACTTTAACCTGATGTTATGAGACTACTTATTGAAAAAGTCAGTAGTGAGAGGGGTGGGTTTTCCTCGCCCATTTTGGGGGGGGGGGGGGGGGGGGGGGGGGTGGGGGCAGGGAGTTAGCTGTGGAAGTGGAAAATTCTGCAGGAATCCCAAAACATGGTTTATGTCAGTGGGATTTCCCATTCAAATTGTCTCTACTTCTACTGAGGTTGGAATCCTCATTTGAATGTATTATAATGCATTTAAATATAATTATCAGGCCTTTCTACTTGCTAAACCTTCCCCTCCATTGGAATGTCCACTCAGTATGAGGCCATGCTGACATGAATCATGATGGGTTCACCACAACGTGCACTTAGTGAGCAGAACCCACCAGAAACATGCAGTTGAGGACACCCCAGAGAGAGGGTCGTGCCCAAGCAATGCCTCTGGGCAAGTTCCCATTTTCTGAGTCTCGTAATATTTTGCAAAGTGAGATGTTACAATTGCTATCAGTCTCCTTTCCTGCAGCATATTAGGTAGACAACATTGTCTACCTGATACACTGCAGGAAAGGATGTCCTGAGGCATGGTACACTGGGGAGACCATGCAGGCACTATGACAATGGATGAATGAACACCACTCAACAATCACCAGGCAAGACTGTTCTCTTCCTATTGGTGAACACTTCAGCGGTCACGGGTCCTCTGATCTTTGGGTAAATGTTCTCCAAAGTGGCCTCCACGACACACGACAGCGCAGTCGCTGAGCAGAGACTGATAGCCAAGTTCCGCACACATGAGGACGGACTCAACCAGGATTTTGGGTTCATGTCGCACTATCTGTAACCCCCATGACTTGCGTGGGCTTGCAACATCTCACTTACTGTCCTGTCTGGAGACAAGACACATCTCTTTAACCTGTGCCTAATGCTATCTCCACTCACTTTGTCTGCACCTTTATGACTTGAATAGCAGGTTAGCTGTAAAGACTTGTATTCTAATCAGTATTTTGTAAACTGTGTGTGCTGTTATATGCCCTTCTCTGATCAGAACCTTCCACACACCTGATGAAGGAACAGTGTTTCCGAAAGCTTGTGGGTTTACTATCAAATAAACTGGTTGGACTTTAACCTGGTGTTGTGAGACTTTTTGCTATAAGAGCAAGTCAGAGGTTGGGAATTTTGCAGCAAGTAACTCACTTCTTGACTCCCCAAAACCCGCCCACCGGTTACAATGCACAAGTCAGAAATGTGATGGAATAGTCTTCACTTGCCTGGATTTGTGCAGCTCGAACAACATACCAGAAGCTCAACACCACCCAGGGCAAATCAGTCCTCTGGTTTTACACCCGATTCGCTTCTTTAAAGATTTACTCCCTCCAACACTGACATACAATGGCTGCATTATTTACCGTCTACAAGATACACAGGAGCAACTGAGCAACCTTTCTTTGACACTTCCTTACAAGTTCTTGATCTCTGCCTACTATTGAAAGGAAAGGCTAGCAGATACTTGGGAACACCATGGCTTGCAAATTTCCCTCCCAGTCACTCATCATCCTGACTTAGAAATATATCGACCGTTCCTTCACCGTCACTGGGTCAAAATCTTGGAACTTCCTCCATAACAGCACTGTAGATGTACCTACACCCCATAGACGGCAATGGATCAAGAAAGAAGCTTACCGGCACCTTCTCAAGAGCAATTAGGATGGACAATAAATATTTGCCTGGCCAAGGACACTCATAAGCTGTGAAAGAATATTTTAAAAAATGATTTGATTAGATGCATCCTGCCTTTTGTGTTCAAACATATCTGGACAATTTTGCAGTGTTTTGGGTGAATACCTGTAGCTATATTGGAACAATCTGGCTGAGGTGCAGCTAAATTTTCAGCAATATGGTCAGGATGTTGAGTTTACAATATCCAGCGTGCTCAGGTGTGTTGGTGTCAGATGGAGTGAATTTATTTGGCTGTTGACAGGAATTAGATGTCGGGGTCTTCAGATGGAGGCTGAGGTGGATCATCTACCTGGCATTTTTGACTGAAGCTGGTTGCAAGGCTTCAATTCTGTCTATTGCATTTACATGTTGGACTCCACCATCATTGAGAATGTGAATATTTGTGGACTCACCTCCCATGAGTTGTTAACTTGTTGGTCACTATTGCATAATTGGATGAGGCAGAATAGATGTATTTGACTTGACCCAATAAAATGTTACTTATTACATTTATCGGATGCTGTTTCCAATGTTTAGTTAGAAGTCACAGATCTGGATGTGAAGTACCCTAGGGAGGTTAGCTTGGGAGACAGTCTAAACTCTGATCACAATCTTTAATCTTTCTTGAATATTGGAATGGTGCCAGAGGTTTGGGGCATTGCTAATTCTATTTTTTAACAAAAGAGAAATGGATAAACTAAGCGGACAATCAATCTAATATCAGTCACGGGAAAACCATGCTCATTGGGAAAAAAGAGTTCTTACTTGGAGGTGTGGGGGTTAATAAGAGGTTACCAGCTGGATTTCATAAAGTCAAATTGTCTTTGACTAAACTAATTTGATGTCTTTGATGACAAAATAGGGAGCGTTGATTGAAGGTAATGTTCTAGATGTTATATTTATGGATTTTCAAAATGCATTTAATAGAAATAGTCCATAACAGATATGTTTGGATGTGGTTTTTGTCCCTTTAAGGGAAACACAGCAGAGTAAGAGTCAGACAACCTGGGTGACCAATTGGGGCTCAGAGTGTGGAATCACCCTATAGTGAGGAAGGTTCTTAGGCAGATACATTTTGGGAGCTAGCTCCAGTCTTGTGGCTGTTGTACAGTTTTTATTGATAAATACCCCTTGTGTTCACTAATAAAGCCTGCAAAAGTCAATCTTTACATCTGGCACTGAAGATAAATTATCCTGACACTGCCTCTGGCCCAATACCTGTGAGTATCCTGTTTTAGTCACAGTCTGAAAAAAATACAGCAGAATGCCTCTCTTCGGGTGGTCAGATTCATTTGACTCCTTCATGGGGGACCAGACACAAGAAAATGAAATAGTGAAGGAGGCGAAACACTAAGTAACTATCCTAAATGTATGTGGAATTCAGACCTATAGCCTTATCCTCAGTATTCTGCAGAATTCTGGGCACCAGATTTTAGGTAGAATATCCAGGTCCTGGAGAGGCTAAAAAGGTATGTTGATCAGATGAAGACAGGGAGAGAATGTATGGGAAAAGCTGGGTTTGCTCTGCACTGCAGAAACCAAACAGGATATTCAGGAATGTGCAGGATTAGTTAGAACTAGTGCAGGGGAAACTAATGTACTTCCACGGTAACCAGAGATCATAGATTCAAACTAATCAGCAAAAGATCCAGAGGAATTGAGGAGAAATGTTTTTGCATTGAGAATTGTGAAGATCTGGAACAATCTGTTTGAAATTAGGGTGGAATCAGGTTCCACAGGAATTTTTAAAAGCCAATTGGACAAGTACTGAAAGAAGAATAATGCGCTGGGGAAAATCTTCTCTTTCAGCGAACAACTCCAGTTTCTCTATTTATAATCATAGAATCCCAACAATGCAGAAGGAGGCCTTTAGCCCATCAAGTCTGATAGAGCATCGTACTCAGGCCCTATTTGTATAACCCTATGTATTTACCCCAGCAATTCCCCTACCTACACATCTCGGGACATTAAGGGGCAATTTACCATGGCCTATCCACCTAACTTACATCTTCCATTCCTGGCACCAGTCTCAGAAAACTCCTCTGCACCTTCTCCGAGACCGTGACATCCTTCCTAAAGCATGGCACCCAGAGATAGATAGAATGCTCTAGATGGAAGCCTAACCTGTTTCTTTAAAATAGAATTTTAGCACAATGTCCCGTCTTTTATCCTCTAAGTTTCTACTTACAAGCCCAAGGACTCTGTAAATGTTTTTAAGAACATAAGAACATAAGAAATAGGAGCAGGAGTAGGCCATCTAGCCCTTCGAGCCTGCCCCGCCATTCAATAAGATCATGGCTGATCTGACGTGGCTCAGTTCCACTTTCCTGCTTTCTCCCCATAACCCTTAATTCCCTAGCCTACCAAAAACCTATCTACCCGCGTCTTAAATATATTTAGCGAGGTAGCCTCCACCACTTCAACGGGCAGAGAATTCCAGAGATTCACCACCCTTTGAGTGAAGAAGTTCCTCCTCAACTCCGTTCTACACTGCCCCTCCCCTCCTTATCTTGAGGCTGTGCCCTCTAGTCCTGCTGTCCTTTCTGAGCGGGAAGAACCTCTCTACCTCTACCCTATCCATCCCTTTCATTATCTTATACATCTCTATAAGATCTCCCCTCATCCATTTTTAACAACTTATCCTCCCACTTTCAAAGCTTTGTATACATAAACCTCTAAGTCTCTCTGTTCCTGTACTCTTTTAAAATGATGCATTTAGTTTACATTGCTTTATTTCTATGTTCCATTTCAGCTGCTAGGAATCCGTCCATTCCACCATTCTCTGTCCTCCTGAACCTCATAAGAAGTCTCACAACCATCGGTGTCCGCTGCAAACATTTACAATTTTTGGCTCAATTTTACAGGGTGGGATGGCAAACTGGTCACCCCCCTGCCCCACCCCTGCCTCTGCCTCAACACCCCAAAAAGTCAATCTTGAATCACATAACCTCCTTACAGCCATAAGCCTCTATGGACAGCCTTACGAGATGGGGATCAGACTTAGTCCCCTTCCAGAGGAGGTAACCTCCTTTCCTTCCCTCCTTTCATCAAAGCTGGAGAAAAGAGACCTGTCCACTCTGGTCTGCCTCTGTTATGACAGCATATTAATGTGGCAGAGGTGGATTGAGAGCCTCAAATATGTAATCATTGGATGTCAAATAATTCCATATTCTTAAGAAGAGCAGGAGATTCTGCTTGGTGTCCTGGACAATCTTTATCAAACAACATCAACATCGAACTAAATTATCTGCTCATTGTCCCATTGCTGTTTGTAGGAACCTTACTGTGTGTAGATTAGTTTCTGAGTTTCCCACATCGGAACAGTGACTACAGTTCAAACATACTTTATTTAAAACACTTTAGAACGTCAAGAGTTCATGAAAGATGTTGCAGGAATACATCTCCTTATTTCTGTCATTCATTTTGGGAGGGATAGTGAAATTTAACCCAGACCCTTTCAATTACACAATTGGTACAAAGTGAGAGTGCCCATATCAAGTGCTGTTCGCCATTACTGCTCACCATGGCTGTTCACCAGTCT
Source organism: Carcharhinus amblyrhynchos (assembly GCF_965287045.1). NCBI lineage: Eukaryota > Metazoa > Chordata > Chondrichthyes > Carcharhiniformes > Carcharhinidae > Carcharhinus > Carcharhinus amblyrhynchos. The sequence continues at coordinate 2,071 of NC_137333.1, read as the reverse complement.
GAGTGCATGCTTATGTAATCAACCAGTTTTCAGCCGAAACTTCCTGAACATTTTTTTTTTAAATGAACACATGCACAGTAACTTGGTAAATCTCCAGAGAGCTGTGTCTGAACAAAGTGTAGGTTTTTAGCCGGATGTGTGGGGAACTCACCACGTTCCTCTCTACCCACGTTAGCAGCCTTTGACATTTGAAGTGTGTGGTATGTAGTAACAGAATGCAGCCTCTGAGACCCTCCAGTCTCACCGTCTATTGATATGATTTCCCTGAGTTCTGGCGAATTCTGGGAGACATTAGCGACTGCTTCTGTTTTTACAGAGAGTTCTGAAGAGATTTACACTCAACCCATTATTCTAAAAGACCTATTGCTGTGCAATTTGCATTTTCTGCTGATCATTAAATTTCAAGTATATATTTTTTAATTATTGTACATGAATTAACCACTTAAAACAATTTTTTTGAGTATGAGAATTGCTATTTAAGCCAGTGATTTGATTTGAATAATGGAGACACTCTGGTGTGTATCTGCATGGACAGCAGAATGAGGATATTGACTGATTGTAACAATCAGTCCCAGCATCCTCCAGAGTTATTGATCCAAAACCACCTTAATCCCCTTCAAATAACACAAGCAATTCCATGTAATACCTGTAATAACAGGCTTCAGACTCAAGTATCCATTGCAAGCTCTGGATCTCAAGCTGAATTGCAGCTGCATTCAACAGAACAACCAAAGCCACTGGCTCTGATACAGGTAATAGTGTGTGATAAGACCCTAATTCAGAAGATAAACAGTTGCCTGATATCAGACAAAACAAGATCTTAATTGCCTTCCCACTGCTGCTCGTGGGTGACTGGATCCCAGAATCAAAGCATATGGGACTGGTTTTCCCTGGAAGTCTGCGCCGAGGATAGCTCCGTGCTGATAGTGACTATCTACACAGCAGCCCGTTGCTATCAAATACAGTGCGTTACACAAAGCGGGAGTAAGGCTGGGAGGTTGACGGCGCTGGGTCGCTGGAAACTCTGCAGGAGTTTGTCACATTGCGTGTGTGCCGCTGCAACATTCTTTCTGCTGTCCTGATGGATGGGGCTCTGCTCTTATCGAAGCTTCAGCAGCTCCACATGAATATATGGAGAGCGCGGCTCTTCTCCATGTGTCATTGTCTCATGTTGGGGGAGGTGCAATCACTCAACTATTATCAGCCAGTCAACAGCATGCAGGCAATCAGTACTGACGGCGCAGAATCATGGGAGAACCGACAAGGTTAAATAAGGCTGACAGTTGTGATAATGATGATTATATTATAAATTAAGATGTGATGATAAGGAAGAATAAAAGACACGGCCTGAAAGAATATTTAGTTTAACACCATCTCATTCCTCTCACACCCTTTAAATTGCCAACATTTATCACACAGCCTGAGAATGGACATTTAACCAGAAAGATAAACGGTCCAGACTGAGGCTTGTGGGGGGGGGGGGGGGGGGAGATGGGGAATGGAGGGGGGGGGGGAGATGGGGAATGGAGGGGGGGGGGGAGATGGGGAATGGAGGGGGGGGGGGAGATGGGGAATGGAGGGGGGGGGGAGATGGGGAATGGAGGGGGGGGGAGATGGGGAATGGAGGGGGGGGGGAGATGGGGAATGGAGGGGGGGGGGAGATGGGGAATGGAGGGGGGGGGGAGATGGGGAATGGAGGGGGGGGGAGATGGGGAATGGAGGGGGGGGGGAGATGGGGGAATGGAGGGGGGGGGAGATGGGGAATGGAGGGGGGGGAGATGGGGAATGGGGGGGGAGATGGGGAATGGAGGGGGAGATGGGGAATGGAGGGGGGGGAGATGGGGAATGGAGGGGGGGGAGATGGGGAATGGAGGGGGGGGAGATGGGGAATGGAGGGGGGGGAGATGGGGAATGGAGGGGGGGGGAGATGGGGAATGGAGGGGGGGGAGATGGGGAATGGAGGGGGAGATGGGGAATGGAGGGGGGGGAGATGGGGAATGGAGGGGGGGGGAGATGGGGAATGGGGGGGAGATGGGGAATGGAGAGGGTGGGGGGGAGATGGGGAATGGAG